>NW_027171953.1:60000-67500 GCF_036898095.1 Palaemon carinicauda
CAGAAAATTGCTGTGATAAAAGTCCAAGTAGGAACACGGCTTTTTATTTAGATATTTAGAAATTATTCTTGTGAAAACCTTTATAGAAATGATTTATTTTGTTTGCAACTCGTGTTTTTTATCACATTCCAATAGCAGACGTATAATTACCTCATTAGTTAATGACCAATTAACTCTTACTGTAAGGGGGATGGGGTTCCTTGCCTGTTTTTCGACCAACCAGACAGAACTGGTTTTCTGCATATTTGTTCTTCGTTCAAGAGGACGGACCTACTCGTTGAAAGTGAACTGTGAATTCTCAAAAATATCAGTTTTTATTATGAAAATGGGAAGCCCTTATTTAGTAATTAATACCAACGGTCTTTGTTCAGTATCAAGGTAAAAAGTTGAATTAATTTTGTTATTAAGTGATTATATTCATGGGGAAATTACAGGTGACATTATCATTTTAATATTAAAACCTTAAAGACATACTTTGTGGATTAGGCAATTTGAATCGAAGGTGTGACTTTAACTCTGTAATAATTAGCAGAAAAAAATGCAGAACTGTATTCTATAATGTTAAATGATTAGTGCTGCTGTTTTTACTGTAAGTGGGGTGGGGAGGTCCCTAGTCTATTTTTCGACCAGTCAGGAAAAAGTGAATTTCAACATATTTGCTCTTCGTTAAGAAGACGGCCTTACTCGTTCAGTGATTTTTTTTTAAACTGGTTTTAAATATAGAAATATGAAGCCTTATTTAGTTATGTAAAGGCAATAAGCTAATTTTGTATTGATATATTAACGTTTGAATTAATAAATGATGAATAGTTTCATGTGGAAATTTCCTAAGGCAATATAATTTTGATGAGACAAAACTGGTTATTAGTGATCAACAAAATTACAAAGAGCGTCAATACTGTCCTTAATACTTCGTGGACTAAGCAACTTGAATCGAAGGCGTGACTATAAAATTTTTGTGTACTACATTTCATCTTTTAGTTTAGATTTTAGTCAATTTTGTGACTGTGGGAAATGGCAGTGTTTATAAATAGTTTGATACTTGACATTAAGCTATTTTCTGTGTAAGGAAATATATTACTTTAATTGATCTAAAATAATCAGCCATGAAAGTATTTTGACTTTCTAAAGGTACTTATGAAGGACCAATACTTCTGTAGGGTTTCAAATCTGAAAGTCTTTGTTGAGATGGTATAACAGTGGAGAGACCTTGACGTGGTGAAAGGGTTTGCATATCGCCATGATGAGCAAAGCTGTACTAGTCAGGGGCACCCATACTAGGTTGGTTTGCTGTGAGTAATCAGACCAAAGTCTCCAATCATCACCAATCCATAATTGGTCAGCGTGGTGATGAAAAGATTGGACAAACCCCAGACATGAATTGATATGTCTGAGGTCTTTGTTCTGCAGTGGACTAGAAACAGCTGATGATGATGTTGCTGTTGTTGTATAAGTTATAATTGTAAACCAACTAAGTACAAATTTAACAATGCATAGATACTGAGGTACTTAATTAATTGAATGTTCCCATTTGGCAATGTGGTACAAAACTAATCAAAAGTGTTTCTTATAAACATCGCTTCCACAGCTATAGAATGTAGGTAATTGTGACACATTACAGTAGTGTTTACTCTTTATTTGAAAGGATTATTTAGGAACTAAATTCTAAAGTATTTGTCTATATTGAATCATGTTCGTTTCCAGGTGATGTAGGATATATTGAGATGTGTTGCTCATCTTTCAATAATCGGGGTTTTTCCTAAAACATAAATTGTCTTGTTTATAATAAGGTTTATTTTTTGTGGTTCAGAGTCTGGTTACTGCAAATGGCCTACAGTATAGTTTGGCCAATAGGTGAACTTTTAATGCTTTCGTTTTAAAACTGAGGTGTGATTTTGGTTTTTTAATTATTTCCATTTTATTTTCATTGAGATATTAAATATTATTCTATTATTTTTCATATGTTGGTTGCAGAATCGTCGTAGGTTAAAGAAAATTTCTCACTAAATTCAGATTGTAGGCTTATCAATGACCCACACCAGATAAAGGTTAATTTGGAAAATATCTATCTAGGTGTCATGACCTCGACGTGGGCTGTCAATTGCCTCCACCTGGTCCTGTCATAAACTTTCTGTATAATTTAGAATTTTCCAATTGTTACATTCTTTCTTTAAATCCTACAGTAAGCTGTACAATAACTGTTTCATTTGCCGGCCTCTTGCTCTTCCCCCTTCTATATTTCTCATAAGGCACAAAAGTTTCTTTTCTCTTCTTATTACATATCCCAGAAATTCCATCTAATTCCTCCTCATCAAATTTAGAAGGGATTCTCTCTCTCTCTCTCTCTCTCTCTCTCTCTCTCTCTCTCTCTCTATGGGATCTTGAATATTCTTCTGTAAAACCATAATTCAGCTGCATTTATTTCCCTTTTCAAGTTCTTGTTTAATGTCCACTTTTCTAAACGCCATGCAAGGACGTTTCCAATTAGCCACCATAACCAATCTTGATAATTATTCTTTCCTATCACCACAAACTGCAGTTTTATTTTCATTTATTTGTAGTCGTCTGTCAACCATTCTCTATCACTTTTTTAGAATCTCTACTGTATCATCAGTGTCATTTATGGAGAAGTATAATTGTGTATCATCAACAAAAAGTTTGACCTCACTCCAGTTTCCCTATCATAGTTTTGATAGATCAATACTAAAAATGCAAAATAAATTAGTATTGGGCCTAATACACGTCCTTGTGGCACCTCTGCTTAATGGTTTGAGTAAGAATTTCCAATTTCGTACACAATAGCTTCTTTTAACTCCAGGAATCATTACAGATAGTTTCATCTTATTGGAGCCAAAATGTACATATACTGTAGGCTCTAGAGCTTACATATATGCGATCCCAAAACTATATAACAAGCTCCCACTAGATATCAGAAAGAATAAAGGTATGAAGAGTTCCAAGAAGGAACTGAAGACTTACTTGCTTTTTAAGGGTTTCGATTGGAAAATTAACGTGCAATACGCTATTAAATACTAAAGGATATTTACGACATACTGATCTTATAGGTCCTGTAATGAGCAGGGGATTACTGTATGGAATCGAACCAAGAAAACAGCTCTCAAAGTAATCAAACTTAGATATTGAAAATCTTCCTTTTCAATACTAATAGATCGTAATTCATGCACAACTATATCAAAAGCAGTACGTAGAATGAAATTAGGATGACATATCTGTTCTCATCCTTAATTGGCATTAAATCATATTAAAAAAAAAAAGTTCATAGTTATCTCCGTAGAATATATTTGTCTATATTCTGGTTGCTTATCCAGCAATGTTTAAATCTTTCCCGAATGGCTAACTACAGTAGTAGTTCAAGAATGGCATATTATAGCAATTTTGGCCTGAAGGATATATTTGAAATAGATTTATATTTGCTGAAGTCCTGATAAATGAGAGCTTTTTTTCAGAACTAGTGTGGCTATAGCCACTGTCTTAGAATTAGGATATTCACTTAACAATAGTTGGATTTGTTATTCCTGAAATGATATCCGTAAGACTATAAAAGATTTCTACGCCAATCCCTTTCGAAATTAGCATCAGATAAATCTCACGATTTGTTTCCTTAGCCCCTTAAAAATCCTGACTTTTTCATTTGTTATACTATTCAATATCTCTCTTATCTTATTTGTGGGTTAACACTAATCTGAATTTGAATATCCCCTTAAGATAGTGATACATTTATTGATTTTGAAAATTTCTAGATATTTATATGGAATGACTGAATACAATGACGGATAAAATTACTAGAATATTAATTCATTTTCTTTTTCAGAGGTTGGACACACTACTCAAGAAGATAGAAGATGAGAATCCTTTGGGGCCTTATCTCGAATGCCCTTCTGAAGACCACAAGACTCTAGAGCAAGATGATAATAATAATGATCATACAGGTGCCTTATACCAAAAAGGTTGGGCAATCATGGCTGGCCATTCCTCTCTCTTTCCGACTCTCTGCAGCAACCGAGCTACAGATAGACACAATTATAGGTAAGTGGTTAACTAAATAAGATATTTTTTGAGTGTGTGAGAACATTTAAAGTCGAACCTTCCTGCTTTGTAGGCTGTTGGAGGATCATTCAATCTTTAAATAACTTTTTAATACTAAATTTCATGATGTTTTGGTTAAATTCTTCCAGCCACTCCCAAATGTACTATTATTATTATTATTATTATTATTATTATTATTATTATTATTATTATTATTATTATTATTATTATTATTATTAGCTAAGCTATAACCATAGTTGGAAAAGCAAGATGCTACAATCACAAGGGCTCCAACAGGGAAAAATAGTCCAGTGAGGAAAGGAAATAAGAAAATAAGTAAACGATATAAGAAGTAATGACCACTTAAAATCAAATATTTTAAAAACATTAACATCATTAAAACAGGTTTTATTTTTGCATTCTGTGCTCTCTCTCTCTCCCTCTCTCTCTCTCTCTCTCTCTCTCTCTCTCTCTCTCTCTCTCTACTAATAAGATACACTAATTTGCTTGTAGTATAGAAAATTCTATTCCAACTTCATCCTGGCTTATGTCTCGTCTCACATTTTCACAGACTTCTCAACTAGTACTTCCCAAAATATCAACACGGCCACTTTTCTTTTCACGTTTATTAACTTCATACAAACTTTTGCCATTTTTCTTACTTTATAAAACTACCATCTATAAATACCTCCCACAGCATCCATATAATCACTTATATTAATTTTCAACCTTGTTTCCATTCCACTTTTCCACTTTTCATATAATATAACCAGATATTTTTATCATACTGTACACTCAAGGTACAATGGATCTCTCTCTCTCTCTCTCTCTCTCTCTCTCTCTCTCTCTCTCTCTCTCTATGAACTTTAAGAGTTTCTATTTCCTCTAGCACTTTTACCAATATCTTTACATGCTACCCAAGCAATTCTATTTTTTCCCAAGTTTTATAAACTTCTCTGTGAGGTTTCCAATGTTCTGATAATATTATATATCTCTATTTTAGAACAAAATATATTTTCAAATGGATGGTCCTGGTGTTTATCAAATAGAAATAATTTCGAACGCCCTTTTACACATGTAATGTTCTCGATGTATTTCTGTATTAAAGTAGTATCCTACAGATATTTTCATCAGATGGTTTCGATATAAAACCCTACCTCCATTGTAATGTCTTTCTCTTCTCAATGTTTCTCCATTTTCGATCTGTCATCCATTTTGCTATCCTAAATATCATCTTTTCACTCAGTTGAGTCGAGATTGTTTATTCCATTCTTTTCAACTTCTTTTTTTTTTTTTTCCCTGGGTAACCGTATAAGAGCCTCCAGCTTCTGATAGAAAAATCTAGGTGCTATTATAGTATGCTATCTACCGTCGAATTTCTACTATAGTATGGTATCTACCACAAAATATGTTATCTACCGTCAATGTTAATACTCCTGTTTGATGATGGTTATCAAACAGATTACTTACCACAAGTACGTTATCCTAATTGGATTTTAATGATAGTTTAATAATATTGATTGGCAGGACAACATGGGTGCATAATTATAAGCACTTTGTAGGGAAACTTTTATTACAAATTATTCAAGGTTCATCATAGAACAATGTTACAAGTTATTCAAATGAAAAATCAAATGTTACAAAACTGAAAGAAAATAATCTATGAAAAAAATTCATTCAAAAATTTATGCTGCTACTGCTTGTAAACATATCTTACATCATTCAAGAAAGCAGGAAATCCATCGTCGCCTTTTCTCAGAACTTTCCAACAGTAATGATCTAAATGGATAGCCTATTGATCCTCCTTATTAGAGGCGGATTAGCAAGTAGACCGTCTCCTTAGGGACTGATGGTAGGTATCATACTATAGTCAGAAAGGGGTGGTAGATAGCAAAATCGGCGGTAGATACCATACTATAATACCACCAAAATCGATCTTTTCCTGTGCCTTATCCATAACAGAGCTTAAAATCTCTCTCCCTCTCTCCTATTGACATAGTGGTACACTGTGCATTTGTTGACCTCATGATTACCAACTCTTCCTCCTCTGCTAGTTTATTTCTTAAGATGTATTTTTCTACCAGCGTGATCAAATCAACCTGTAGCTGTTTACAGTATGTTCTATTATGTTTCGCAAAGTTAAAATCTTTCTTTGATTCAGTGCGTACTTCTCTTCATAGTGAAATAAATGCTTTTCAAATGTTCTTTGACTTTTGTGGCATAGTTTGTTGCTGGTATAGTCCTGATTGTTGACTCTACTATAACTACATCTGATAAATTAGGGCCATCAGTGTACTTCCCGTGGATAACTGCAGGCGTTACTGAAGGGTCTTGGTACAGTTCAATTGGACAGTAATGGGGTATAGTTTATATTCGTCTTCTTTACCATATTTTCACAGTTTTTTTTTTTTTTATCTTGCTGACCATTGTCTTCCTGGTTGCAGAGAGAGAGAGAGAGGAGAGAGAGAGAGAGAGAGAGAGAGAGAGAATTCTCCAGCGACACCGAGCCCCATCGGGCTTACCACACCCCATCCCCATTGAAGGGTTTGTAGACTGTCAAAAAACGATGTGTGTACTTTAGACTTCGGCCATTCATTGACAATAAAGTCCTGACATTAAACTCTCTCTCTCTCTCTCTCTCTCTCTCTCTCTCTCTCTCTCTCTCTCTGACTGTAGACCACAGATATCACCTCTCATTAGATCGCATTAGTTTTCGCTACTCCTTTTATATAATGTCTCCCTAAGTTAGAATATATTTTCTTCCTCATCTAAGACTTACATTTTACTACAACTGGGATTTTGACTTGATTCTCATTCCAATCGGTTTTCTAATACATTTTGATTATTGGAAGTTTTATATTCTAGTGAGACCATCTTCTACATCAATGTTAAGTATTAGGTTTACCGCCACATCTTTTCAACAGCATCAGTATAAGGCTATTTTTCTGGCTACTTTTTCCTTTGCTTTATTTTCAGTTATAATAAATTTTGGTTATCTGAGCCATCAATTCCCAGGTGACGGGTTTTCATGCATTCTTCTTGTGCTGAAGTTAATGAAATGGTAGACTGAAAGAGTCAGGGTTGACTCCTAAGAGAAACTAACTTGTATTTTGAATACCTCTGATATAATGTCACTGTTTTCAGTTACCTCTGATATACCTGTCACTGTTTTCAGTTACCTCTGATATACCTGTCACTGTTTTCAGTTACCTCTGATATACCTGTCACTGTTTTCAGTTACCTCTGATATACCTGTCACTGTTTTCATTTTAGACCAAGTTTTACTTTACAGTACCATTAGCACCTCTTTAATCATCCTGATAACCTCTTTCATTTTTTTATGGCCAATTTCAATGTGCCTTCTCAAGGTATCAATGTTTCTTATTAACGCTTTTTAAATCATTCTGTGATAAAAAGGGTTAGGTTGTAGTTCCATCATCCTTTGAGAAGGGA
>NW_027171953.1:72500-101122 GCF_036898095.1 Palaemon carinicauda
TACCCTGTTGGAGCCCCTGGGCTTATAGCATCCTGCTTTTCGAACTAGGGCTGTAACTTAATGATAATAGTTATAATAATAATAATAGTCTGTTTACTAGATTATAAAATAGGTTTCATTAAAAAGTCCCAAATGAACAAATATGTGTAGGTAAATAACTTATAACAGTATGAAGAACTCTATTATTATTATTATTATTATTATTATTATTATTATTATTATTATTATTATTATTATTATTATTATTATTATTCGCTTAACTACAACCCTAGTTGGAAAAGCAGGATGCTATAAGCCCCCCAAGGGCTCCAACAGGTAAAATAGCCCAGTGAGGAAAGGGAATAAGGAAATAAACTACAAGAAAAGTTTAAGAACAGAATTAATAACAGAATTAATCTTTCATATATAAACTAGAAAAAACTTTAATATAACAAAAAAAGGAGAAACAAGATTGAATAGTATGCCTGAGTGTATATCTCTATGATTTAAGAAAGATAATATTAGCTAAACTTATTCAAAACTAAAAAAAAAAAAAACATAATAGAGAGAACTATAGAAACGAAGTGTGTAGTGGAAGTCCCTGATTGGTTGAAGCAAATCTTGGACTTTGTCAACCAATTTTAGGGAATTTGTCCCCAAATGGGGAAATTTTAGCTGTTAGAAGCACACAATTGGGATATTTGCATTTTGTTAAGTATTACTTGTGTATGAACCTCAATACGATTACAATTGCATAAAGATATCTTTCAGAGCACATATTATTAGTAACTCTGGTTGGAAAAGCAAGAGGCTTTAAGCCCAAGGGCTCCAACAGGGGAAAATTGTCCACTGAGGAAAGGAAATAAGAAAACTCAAAAAAAAAAAAAAAAAAAAAAAAAAAACCCGTTTGAGAAAATCTATATTTCGTTAGTGGTTTCATAAACACATTGATTAAGGGTAAATATATAGTTTATTATTTTTATATAAAAGGCAACAGAATATAATTTGTATTATCATCTTAAAGTATGTAAAATGTTAAAGAATACCAGGGGGAAAATACCTCTGATCTAGGGATATTTTACTACTTGTCTAGGGATGTTTTGGATAGCTCTAGAAGAAGATTCAGTCTGCCATAGACACGGTCAGAAAAGGACGTGTTTTTTAACTGGTGCTGTGAAAAAATTTAAGTGAAAGGGTAAGAAGTCACTTAATGGGTTTATTTATTTATTTTCTGTTTAATAAATTTAAATGTTTAAATGTTAGATATTTGAAAAACCCAGTTATTTCCTTTAGAAGGTCTTAAATTGGCGAAAGAAATTTTAAACTGGTATTTGTAAAAATTGGTTTTTAGCTCCTGTAAAGGTCCTAATTTGTGAATGGTTATTGCATGAGACTTTCCAAGTGGCTTTTTGTATTATTAATGTGGTTTTGGGTTCAATAAGGAACAGCATAATTGATTTTAATCACAGTTAATAAATAAATTTAATAATTACCAGAACCTGTTTGCCCAAAAAGACTAAAATTCTCTATTGGCGTCAGACAGGAATTTAGAAGGCCTTATCTTAGTAAAGTCTGGTCAATGTTCTATTAAAAAAATTAATACGTTTTAATTACACATTTCCTTTATAAATGAAGATAAATTGATAGATTTTTCCCCTTTTAAGATGTTGTGATTATTATTATTATTATTATTATTATTATTATTATTATTATTATTATTATTATTATTATTATTATTATTATTAATACTACCAGCTAAGTTACAACCCTAGCTGGAAAAGCAAGATGCTATAAGCCCAAGGGTTCCAACAGGGAAAAATAGCCCAGTGAGGAAAGGAAATGAGAAAATAGTAAGAAAAACTGGTATAAATTGTGCTTATTCTTTTAACTTGCGAAAGTGTATAAAGGATCCATCCATGTTATAGGTAATAGGTGTGTATTGTGTATGAATACCCACACAAAACAGTTCATCAGTTGATATATATACAGTGTATATAATAGACAAATTAATTGATCATTGTACCTATTGAAAATTAACCCTTAGAACTAGTTCATCGTGCACGTCTTATCAGTTATCATTCATTTGTAAGGAAGCAAACACAATCCTTCATGAAAATGAACAATTATTTGTTTTACATATCTTCCTTTGGTCTCAGTTATAGGTAGCCTTAGGAAATTAAACATTTTAACAGCTCTGATTTTATTTTTGGTGAAGTATATTATCTGGTTGAAGATTCCTTCTCTGTCTACAGCCCAGTTTAACAGCTGTTGGAAATATCAGCCACCTTTACCAAGTTTGATCTCTCTCTCTCTCTCTCTCTCTTCTCTCTCTCATCTCTCTCTCTCTCTCAAATCCTGTCAGGAAACTACGAGCTGATGGTGAATCTCCTCACCAATATAGGCTCTCTCTCTCTCTCTCTCATATCAATGCTACGAACTCAATGCCTTTTTAATGTCTCTCTCTCTCTCTCTCTCTCTCTCTCTCTCTCTCTCTCATATCAATGCTACGAACTCAATGCCTTTTTAATGTCTCTCTCTCTCTCTCTCTCTCTCTCACTCTCTCTCATATCAATGCTACGAACTCAATGCCTTTTTAATGTCTCTCTCTCTCTCTCTCTCTCTCTCTCTCTCTCTCATATCAATGCTACGAACTCAATGCCTATAGTTAAGGGTTGTTTGATTTCGGTGTTTCTGCAACATTGTTGACCACTTTGCAATATTTTTAGTAAATTGCAACCTAACATTGACATCCAATTAAAGTAGCAAGATGGGTAAAACTACCAAGGTATTTTATATACATATAATTGTAATACCATTTTTTCTTTAACTATTCTCGAGCGTAAACTAGGGAACCCTTTTGACCAGCTTAATCAAGAATCATCACTTTTCGTTTATATAATCATATTTTTATATAGAATTGTCTATAGATTTTAGTATATAAGTGTTTTGATAAGTACATCCATAGCTACTAGACTCACTCTCTCTCTCTCTCTCTCTCTCTCTCTCTCTCTCCTTGTTATTACAATAACTACTACTACTACATGTACTCTCTCTCTCTCTCGTCTCTCTCTCTCTCTCTCTCTCTCTCTCTGTCCTTAAATATAGCATTTGATTAAGTTGGTCTTATGCCAGCACAGGTACTTAAACAGAGGCTAGTTTAGACCTCTGGACACAGACATGTCTATGTGAAATTCACTAAAAAGAAAAGCATGAAATGTAGGTTTTAAAAAAAGCATAAGTGAAAACTATGTTTTTTGGGAAAAAAAAATTCTGAAGTTTTTTTCTCCTGCCAAATCTTCAACTCGATTCATCTCTGTCATTTCTGGGCCAAATGACTTGAAATTTGGCACACAGATCGAGTGGACAGATACCCATATGCGTTATATCTTTTTATACATATCTTTAAAATAATTTGATTGATTTTTTGCAATTTTGGTCTCCTGTGTCCTGGTATTACTACCGAATGACCTGAAATTTTGCATGGAGGTGCCTTAGGTAGATACCAATTGGATGCCAATAACATTTGCGCCGTACGTTTGTTCAAAATGGTTATTTTTTTCCATTTTTGGTACATTTTTAGACCAACTATATTCATTTTCGCCTCCAGTATCCTCATATTCACACCAAATGACCTGAAATTTCGCAAGAGGTTACCTTGGATATATGTCCATTGCTTATATTTACTTTTAGGGGTTTATTTCTCGCCCTCCATCAGACACTAAGAGTCTGTTCAGGCGGGCCTTGGTGTGTGTGAAAATAATTGCTTTCCAGTTAATATTTTGCTCTGTATCTTTTCAGTTGTTCGCTAGCATTTGTATTCAGGCTTAATAGTTTTCATGTCACTATTATAACACTTTCCAAAGAGATAAGACTTCAGGTTTTTCTTGAAAGCTGCCACATTTTTGCTATTCTTGACATCTTGGGTGTAAGTTCATTTTCTTCTGTCTACATTACTTCAAAATTATTAATTTTGAATGATTTTTTTTTTGCTGTTTTTTGACAAAAGGGCATTTTTTGGTCCCATGCCCTGGTATTTAAGCCATATGACCTGAAATTTGGTATGGAAATACCTATAATATATGCCCACAGGACGTTATCCACAGGTTTTGTATTATTATTATTATTATTACTAGCCAAGCTACAACCCTAATTGGAAAAGCAAGATGCTACAACCCCAAGGGCTCCAACAGGGAAAAAATAGCCCAGTGAGGAAAGGAAATAAGGAAATAAATACACCACATCAGAAAGATTTCTTGAGGGGTGTGTGATTTCGGTCATTTCTGACCAAAAATGTGAATTAGGAGATAAATATAGGCCAGGAGGGAGATAGAGTGAAATATGATGTTTTTATGCTCAACAGACTGACATTAGTCTTTTTATAGTTTATATATGATTTTTTTTTATTTTTCTAAAAATATTTTAATTGTTCATCATTTCTCATAGCGTATATTTCCTTATTTTATTTCCTCACTGTGCTATTTTTTTCTTGTTGGAGCCCCTGGGCTTATAGCATCTTGCTTTTCAAATTAGGGTTGTAGCTTGGCTTTTAATAATAATAATAATAATAATAATAATAATAATAATAATAATGATAATAATAATAATAATTTCCTTGGCAAATGTTGCCTTTCTCATTGCATTTATTTTGTTTTAAACCACTTTTTTTTTTTTTTTTTTTTTTTTTTTTTGCTTTATAATGACCTCATTAGTTATGCCTTTAACACTTCCCAAATGTGTGTGTGTTGGGTGGGAGAGATTTCCTGGCATTTCGACCAGTTGGACAAAATTGGTTTTCTGCAGATTTGCTGGTTCTAACGGTGTCAGTGAGGAAATGAATAGGTTTTTAATAATATTATGAAGACTTATTTGGTGATAAAGTCTTCACTAATTATAAAGTTAGGCCTGAAAGATTATTTCATTTTGTTTTGATTTATTCTCAGTTATTGAATGTTTATAAGTGTTTTTCTTTGAGAGCGTCAATAATATCTTTATTCTTTGTAGACTAATCAACTTGGGCCAAAGGTGTGACCGTAACTCTTTACAGTTATAACCTATTCACCCAGTTTAACTTTTCCAAGGTTGTGTATAAAAAAAAGTGTTTTCGTTAATGGAATATACAGCGTGTAATAATGTATATCATTATTTGAAAGTGTTTAGGAACAGAATTCAATAGTAGATGGTTTTAATCAGGCCTGTGTTTCTCAGTGACATAGTTGGCAATCTTTGACGGACTGCTTATCTGGCAATAATTGTGGGTTTTCTTGAATCATAGAAGATATTGACATGTGTATAGTAGTGCTAAGAAATCTCCCTCTTGCAGGCCACTGTCAATTGCCTCTTAAACAGTTTGTCCTGATGCGATGCGAAATTTTGTTTTTATCTTAAAACTGGGAAACGATTCAGGTCGAGTATTTTATCCACACTGTATTAATGACTTGACTGGCTGACTTTGACCTGTTTTCCTGGTCATATCACACATGGAAACCTTATGCCCCCTGACAGGACCTACAAGATCTGTTTGTCCTATACAGAGTACTTAGAGTATCACACAGCGTATTCCACATTAATATCTACATCCACATTATCGAAGCACTTGGAAACAAGAAAATCTATTTCTCGAAAGCCATTATTTTGTTTAAGGTCATTTTAAATTGGAATGAATTTCGTGTTGAATTCATTATGTTATGCAATGCATCTTGGGTATTGCGAGGATGTGGTCACGCTATGATGACTAATTTGGTGTTATGTTTTATTCTTAAATATCTATAATTATATCTCGACGGTGTATTGTTCTTCAGCTGCCTTAACTGAACACGACTCGTTTTAGCGCCACTGGTGGGAGACTGATAGTAGGGATCAGTGTAATCATATATGAAACTCGCGTGATGATCTAAGTTAGTCATGATAGCAATTTGAGATTGTTCGTCTTATATTGGTTGCTTCGGTTGCTTTACTATTCCAGTGAGAGAGAGAGAGAGAGAGAGAGAGAGAGAGAGAGAGAGAGAGAGAGAGAGAGAGAGAGAGAGAGAGAGAGTGAATGAGAGAGAGTGAGAGAGTGAGTGTGGTGTTCTTGGCCTTTTATCAATGGTAGAGGTTTCATTAATTATTTTGTAGTCAAGATAAGAAGGAAAATATCGAAGTGTTGAATATTTCCGACAGAAACTGGTAGCCATTCTTCGTTTTAAACAATTTTGTCTTTTTAATTTGTGCGAATATTCCGCCTTTCCGAAGACGACGGCTGTTCATAATATCGAAATTACAGGGCTAATCGATAATTTCGTCTTATAATTGGTTGATAATTACGAGAAGGGGCCTTTTATAAGTAGATAATTTATTATTATTATTATTATTATTATTATTATTATTATTATTATTATTATTATTAAATGCTAAGCTACAACCCTAGTTGGAAAAGCAGGATGCTATAAACCCAGGGGCCCCAACAGGGAAAATAGCCCAGTGAGGAAAGGAAATGAGAAAATAAGGAAAAATCAAATATTTTAGGAATGGTAACAATATTCAAATAAATATTTCCTATTTAAACAATAAAAACTTTTAAGTGAACAAGAGGAAGAGGAACTAGATAGAAAAGTGTGCCCGAGTGTACCCTCAAGCAAGAGATCTCTAACCCAAGGCAGTGTAAGACCATGGTACAGAGGCTATGGCACTACTCAAGACTAGAGAACAATGGTTTGATTTTGGAGTGTCCTCCTCCTAGAAGAGCTGCTTACCATAGCTAAAGTGTCTCTTCTACCCTTACCAAGAGGAAAGTACCCAGGAATTATCAGTGCCATTTTCGAAGAGAGCGTAATTTTTTTTCTACAAGAAAAAGTAGTTTTTTTTCCTAGGTTACATTGCTCTGTAATACAGTAAAATAATACCGTTCTAAATATACTCTTACGTTTATATATTGAAAGTGACTTTCTCAATAGCGTAAACCAAGTCTAAATGACTTACATATCTAACCCATTTGCTGTTATAAATAAGGCTCCGTAAATATATAAAAGATATGGAAAATATATATATATATATATATATATATATATATATATATACAGTATATATATATATATATATATATATATATATATATATATATATATATATATATATATATACAGTATATATATATATATATATATATATATATATATATATATATATATATATATATATATTTATATATTTATATATTTATATATATATATATATATATATATATATATACAGTGTATATATATATATATATATATATATATATATATATATATATATATAATATATATATATACTGTACATACATCGTATGAATACCAACACGTTAACAAAGGTATTTTGAGTTAATGCAAATATATATTTTAATAGAAATAGTATGAAAATTTAGCACATCCTTCAGCCGTCTCCGTTAACAATTTCGTTGGTGTTCAGGTTAAGTTATGGCCCTTAATTTGTTTTAACATTATTGAATAACCAAATTTAATTTTCCTTGAAATAATTACTTAAATTATTGCTGTAATAGTATTATTATTGTAGCCTACTAAGCTTTTCACGTAAGTTTTTAGAATGGTTTAAATTTTTATTTTTATTTTTTAGAAAATTTCTATTATTAATTATTGGAGTTACGCTTAACTCGCTCCAATTAACCGGAATTTCACTGTTTATTATTATTATTATTATTATTATTATTATTTTGATTATTATTATTATTTTGATTATTATTATTATTGTTGTTGTTGTTGTTGTTGTTGTTGTTGGTGGTGGTGTTGTTGGTGTTATTATTGTTATCATTATTATTATTATTATTATTATTATTATTATTATTATTATTATCATTATTATTATTATTATTATTATTATTATTATTATTATTGTTTATATTATTGTTATTATTGTTGTTGTTGTTGTTGTTATTTTTGGTTTGTGTCCAATTTTCCTGGACACAAATTATTTTGCATATGGCAATTTTTCAATGTGACCAGTAAGTTTGCTCTTATATACAATGTGGTATTGAATGCAGGACAAAGGCCTCAGCATATTCTCATTATTCATGTCCTTGGTTTGCCCATTTAAACCCCTGTTCTAGCCAGGGCAGATTGGGGATCGTTGGGAGATTTTCGTCTGATTTCTCACAGCAAACCATCCTAGTATGTGTGGTTTTGACTAGTATAGCATTGCTGATCATAGCGATGTCATTATTATTATTACTTGCTCGGCTACAACCCTAGTTGGAAAAGTAGGATAATGGAAGCCCAAGGGCTCCAACAAGGAAAAAAATAGCCCAGTGAGGAGAGGAAATGAGGAAATAAACTACATGGAAAGAATTAATAATTGTACCTTAACTAATAATAATAATGATAATGCTTTGGCTTTTCACGGAACATTTAGGATGTGTTTTAGTATTAGGAATTTACTTTTTACCCGGAATATTTGCAAATTGTGGGTATGTACAGTAGCTGTGTTAGTTTCCCGGCGGTAATTTACGTTTTTTACGATCATATACCGTTTATTAACACAGTACAGAGACCATTTACTTTGTTTTACTTTGCCGATTTAGGGTTAACAATTTTTTTTTCTTTTTTTGTCAATTTTTGCTGGAAACATACGACGAACGAATATTGTCCGGTTATTATTATTATTATTATTATTATTATTATTATTATTATTATTATTATTATTATTATTATTATTATTATTATTATTATTATTAGCTAAGCTACAACCCTAGTTGGAAAAGCAAGATGCTATAAGTCCAAAGGCTCCAACAGGGAAAAAATAGCCCAGTGAGGAAAGGAAATAAGGAAATGAATAAACGATATATGAATTATTATTATTATTATTATTATTATTATTATTATTATTATTATTATTATTATTATTACTAGCTAAGCTACAACCCTAGTTGGAAAAGCAAGATGCTATAAGTCCAAAGGCTCCAACAGGGAAAAATAGCCAAGTGAGGAAAGGAAATAAGGAAATGAATAAACGATATAAGAATTGATGAACAATTGAAATAAAACATTTAACAAAAAAAAACACATTTAAAAGATATTTCATATATAAACTATAAAAAGACTTATGTCAGTCTATTCAACATAACATTTCCTGTAAGTTTGAACTTATTTCTCTTCTTGTTTTGTTAAAGTATTTATAGTTTATATAGGAAATATTTATTGTCATCTTGTTACTGTTCTTAAAATATTTTGTTTCTTTCCTCACTGGGCTATTTTCCCTGTTGGGGCCCCTGGGCTTAGAGCACCCTGCTTTTCTAACTAGGGCTTTAGCTTAGCAATTAATGATAATGATTATAATACTGATTCAACTACCCGATTAGGAAGATCATTCCATAACTTGACACAGATGGGATAAAACTTTGGTTGTGTATTTTCGAAGGTTTCGTCTTTCGTAACAATAATAATATAATATCAGTTTTGTTGTTACTGTTTTTAGAATGATTTATTGTCAATTTGTTCTCATTTATATATTTCCTTATTTCCTTTCCTCACTGGGCTATTTTTCCCAATTGGAGCCCTTGGGCTTATAGCATCTTGCTTTTCCAACTGGGGTTGTAGCTTGGCTAATAATAATAATAATAATAATAATAATAATAATAATAATAATAATAATAAAAATGTGATATTACGGTCACCAACCCGTAAAAGATAATAACAAGGTAAGGTAAAATTACGGTCGCCTGTATTTTACTGAAATACGTTTGAGAACTATATATTTACGTAGAATATTTGATAAAAATTACGGTTTTTTTTCTAAGTGTTAATTTTTCCACCGATCACATTTATGCAATTCAAAATATCAGAGTTGAAGAAATCCCATCTAAACAGTATTTATTTAAACGCATCAAAGCGTTCATTCGACTTTCAAACAATGTAGAAACGACTTCAGAAATCATTAATAACTCCAATGTGTTTTCATTCATCATCATCATCTCCTCCTACGCCTATTGACGCAAAGGGCCTCGGTTAGATTTCGCCAGTCGTCCTTATCTTGAGCTTTTAAATCAACACTTCTAACTGATGTTAATTCATTCATTGTCACACCAAATAACCAATCACTGAAGCGTTCTTTCATTGACATTATCTTAAGATTGTCCAAATTGAGACAGTGGTCGTGATCGGAGAATCAAATTGATGGTTTGGGTATTTCTCTCTCTCTCTCTCTCTCTCTCTCTCTCTCTCTCCTCTCTCTCTCTCTCTCTCTCTCTCTCTCTCTCTCATATCAATGCTACGAACTCAATGCCTTTTTAATGAGTCTCTCTCTCTCTCTCTCTCTCTCTCTCTCTCTCTCTCTCTCTCTCTCTCTCTCTCTCTCTCATATCAATGCTACGAACTCAATGCTTTTTTAATGAGTCTCTCTCTCTCTCTCTCTCTCTCTCTCTCTCTCTCTCTCTCTCTCTCTCTCTCTCTCATATCAATGCTACGAACTCAATGCCTTTTTAATGAGTCTCTCTCTCTCTCTCTCTCTCTCTCTCTCTCTCTCTCTCTCTCTCTCTCTCTCTCTCTCTCTCTCAAGAAGAAAATAATTACTGAAATTTCTAAAAACGATGGACGATTATTCAGTCCAAAAATCAATCAGAAAACACGATTTTTTTCCTAAAATACCATCGCTGATCAAATCTGAATAAGATCCTAATTAAATTATTTAAATTTCGGTCTATAGACAACAGTAGTTCGCTCATTATATATGGCATAACGCTTACCTGAAGGGCTATTGGTTCTAAATTTGTTTTTTTTCGGTCTGTCAAAGCAAAGGTTTTTACCCTTAGTTTTGCCCATGTTGGGAAGGTGGGTAAACATGTCTACAGTGTTACGTAAATGTAAAGGTAATTGTTAAATTAGTTCCATTTTAGACTGTTTCTAAGCAATCTACGTTTTGTAGTGGCTGATGTGGTAACGTGTATAAATACCTAGGTTAGTTAAGATTCCAGTAATCCATATAATGACAGACCTATGTCCTTTAAAGGTTTAAAGGCCGCTCATGAATGGCAGAGGCAAGGGACAGTGACATTGCCCTATCAAGCAGGACAATGCCCTAGAGACTGACCATATATGATCAGCGCCCAAGCCTCCTCTCCACCCAAGCTAGGACCAGGGAGAGCCAGGCAGTGGCTGCTGATGACTCAGCAGGTAGACCTATAGGCTTCCCCAAAACCCCATATCCTTAGCTCACAAGGATGGTGAGGTTACAGACACCAGAAGAAACTATCGAGCTTGAGCATGCCTCGAACCCCATGCCAGCAGAACGCCAGGAGGGAACGTTACCAATAGGCTACCACAACAAGGTCGATAGTTTTTGTGTTGTCTGCAACCATACCATCCTTCCAAGCTAAGAATGAAAGGAGGGGGATGGCTATTGATCTATCTGGCGAGCCATATGCAGTCAGTGCCTGGTCCTCCCTGGTCCTAGCTTAATGGATTCATACATTTTTGCCTATACAATCTGGCACTGGAGCCTGGGAGGTCAATTATAACACCCGTTTGACGGGAGGCGGGGTGAGGTACGATTTCAGTGGGGGGACTAGGTGGGGTGAGGTACGATTGGGGACTCTAGGTGGGGTGAGGTACGAAGTTTCTAGGTGGGGTGAGGTACGATTTCAGTGGGGATTCTAGGTGGGGTGAGGTACGATTTCAGTGGGGGGACTAGGTGGGGTGAGGTACGATTTCAGTGGGGGGACTAGGTGGGGTGAGGTACGATTTCAGTGGGGACTCTAGGTGGGGTGAGGTACGATTTCAGTGGGGACTCTAGGTGGGGTGAGGTACGATTTCAGTGGGGACTCTAGGTGGGGTGAGGTACGATTTCAGTGGGGACTCTAGGTGGGGTGAGGTACGATTTCAGTGGGGACTCTAGGTGGGGTGAGGTACGATTTCAGTGGGGACTCTAGGTGGGGAGAGGTACGATTTCAGTGGGCACTCTTTGCATATCATAATCAGTTTCATACTTGATCCTTATTATGTATTTATCTTTTTTGCAGATATTGTAATAGACTGCCAACTGAAATGAAGGACCTAAAGGGAGCAATTGAATTTAAGAAGAAACTAAGGACATTACTTTTCACAAGATCATATGATTTGGAAGATGCTACAATCAAAGAATTGTATAAAGTTATAATGAAAATGTTTCGTTTGATGATTAATATGGACCCAAAGAGAAGTAGTTCACTCGACTTCAGTGGAGGGTTGGATCTAAACCCTAAACAAGTAAGAGTAGGGTTCCCCTGCAGTATAGGACCTGAAAAGCGTCCCTTGAAGTAAGGTAAATAAAGAGGGTATTACTGAGACTTTGAAATTAACTATTTTTTTGTAATTATCAAACCCAGTCTTTAATGATGGTCCCCCAGGAGAGACAAGTTTGCATCTCATTTATTAATACATCTTGTATTCTGTGAATCTAAATATCCTTTTGTGTCTCCTGGCTGGTGACGTCTGCATGTGGAAACCTGGCGGTGGTACATATTAAAGGATTTCGACTCCTTTAATGTAACGCAAGCATGTGGCATCAGTACTGACTGGTTGCGTAGATTTCAATACTTGATATTTCAGTCATTTAATCTTTTTTTAGTTTATCGTGTCTGTTAAATGTATTGGTGATAACTTTTCAGATGTTAATAGAAAAGGTTTCATCATTTGACTGGTAAGAAAAAAATTTGAGATTGAATAATAACTATTTTTATAGGAATAATAATGGTACTGAGTTATTACCGAGTCTATTTTCACTGTGGTATCTCTCTCTCTCTCTCTCTCTCTCTCTCTCTCTCTCTCTCTCTCTCTCTCTCTCTCTCTCTCTCTCTCTCTCTCTCTCTCGTTGGACGATTTGCCATACTGCTGTCTTTTCTGCCTCCTTTCTTCCACCCTGTTGTCCGACCTCTCTTAATACACTATGTAGTAGAACGTATGTATATTCCCTTGGCAGTGTATGACCCCTATCCCCTGGAGCTAATGATCTCAATTGATAAATGCAGTCTTTAGAGGGGCAGGATAACAAGTCTAGCCGTATTCATTTGCTGAGCTGAGCAAGAACTCTTTAATTTCCTGTTTGATTCAGGGATCCCTCCAAGTGTTCCTATGATATTTTCTTATTGTTGACAATTCTTCTTCACTTTAGAGGTTACTGCACTCTAATTGTTCTGTGGTTGCTTTCCTCTTGGTAAGGGTAGAAGAGACACTTTAGCTGTGGTAAGCAGCTCTTCTAGGAGGAGAAGGAGAAGGTAGTGCCATAGCCTCAATACCATGGTCTTCCACTGTCTTTGGATAGAGTTCTCTTGCTTGAGGGTACACTCGGGCACACTATTCTATCTTATTTCTTTTCCTCTTGTTTTGTTAAGTTTTTCATGGTTTATGTAGAAGATATTTATTTTAATGTTACTCTTAAAATATTTTGTTGTAATTTTTTTTTTTTCCTTTCCTCACAGGGTTATTTTCCCTGTTGGGCACCTTGGGCTTATAACATCCTGCTTTTCCAACTAGGGTTGTATCTTAGCAAGTAATAATAATATTAAGTTTACATCTTCAGTGAGATTTTAACCCTAATGTACAAGATTGAACTTAAGGTATATGCATATCAGTGTTTTCTTAATTGCTCATCGAATCTTCTAGAGTTTTTATGATTGCAATTGCTTGCAAGACAAAGAAAGGCATTGCTTGATAGGATTTAGGGAGTGCTGCTGCATATATAACAAGGTCTTTGAACTGTTTATTTATATCAGAGTTTAATGTGCTGCTGATGAAGTCATGTTTTGTGTTTTAATGTGTTCAGGTGTGCAAAGGGTTTCCCTGATCAGGGCTTTTAGGGAGATGTGGTCTGCCAGCACAGAGCATCATTAACTAAACTTGTTAGTTTTGCAAGTAGAGACGTTGCAAGATCAGCTTAAGTATACTGAAGTCCTTAAATATAAACTATTCTTTGTTATTAGTTCCAACAGACTTGCCCCCTCAATCACAAATATTAAGGTCAGTACTACACAATATTTTAGATGTTTTATTCCAGCTATGACTATATAGTGGAAAGACAGTTGAATCTTTGTAACTTCAGATGTTTTTATGTTCAACAGGCTGACACAACTCTCTTTTTATAGTTGATATATACCAGATCTATCAGTCACTACTTTTCATATAGTTTATTTCCATATTTCCTTTCCTCACTGGGCTATTTTCCCTGTTGGAACTTTTGGGCTTATAGCATCCTGCTTTTCCAACTAGAGTTGTATCTTAGTAACGATAATAACAATAATCTATAATGCAATGTTTTATGTCAAGGGAAACATGCCAGTCTGCATTAATGACTTGTTTCCAATGGTGAAGTGTTGTGTATATCTGGTGAGCTATAAAGTCTGGGAATCAGGGTGAGACACCCCATCAGTTTTTCCTACCCAGGTTGTAACTTATCTAATCAGAACACCAGTTTAGCAACGAGACAAATCAGGCAGCAGTGTGTCATGGCTGTGAAAGCTGGCTATCAACACACTGCCAGGGCAGGCACTACAGAAAATAGGAGGAGAGATTCTCTCCTCCTCATTCCTGGGTTGACAAGGAGGGGAGGTTTTAGTTGTGGTAGCCTATGAACTGTAATAATAATAATAATAATAATAATAATAATAATAATAATAATAATAATAATAATAATAATAATAATAATAATAATAATAATAATAATAGTGTCCAACACAAAAGTGATTATTGGCTATTGCCTTGAAATTGACTTTTATGCCTGAAAAGAAAAGACTGCTAATCTGTTTTCCCTTTTCCAGATCTGATGGAGTGAGGTCGCCAACCAGCTGTTAAGTGCAAGTGCACTTCAACTATATCACAGTTCCCACTTCCCTTCTCTCATCTGCCTGTCCAACTTACCTTGGGTTTGCTCCCTGTTGCACGTGAGTTCTGATTGGCCTCCTAGGACCCTGGCTAAAGTAAAGCTACTCACAGGTCTGGTAGCTGCCTGGTCCTCGTATACACCGACTTCCCTGTCGTTATAACAAGTAAGGTTGATTTTCCTTTTGGGTCATCTGATCATGCTTTGATTTCATTAGTGGTAAAGACAGAACAACCTGTCCCTAATGTATATTTTAATGTAAGATTTATATAAAATCTCAGACTGGAATGATATATAAGTGATTTTTTCTAACATGAATTGGTCACAATTGTATGGTAGTGTTGAGCCTATTTGGGCTATTTTCCCTGTCTGAATCCTCAAGCTTATAGCTTTCCCAACTAGGATTGTAGCTTAGCAAGTAATAATAGTAATCTAGTCAACATAATCGGTAAGCGTAGCACTTTAGATGCGTTAAGGTACCGAGTGAAGGACAAACCATGTTTTAATGATGATTGTTGACGTGGTCATTTGGAGAGGCAGGAGGCATATCATCTTTGGCAGGGTAACAGATCAGATTTGACTTTGAATAACTATACTCGGGTAAGAACTGTTGTTCAGAGTTTATGCTTCAACTGAAAAGGGATGCAATTTAACTAGAAAAGACGCCCTTTCTGGTACAACACAGGAGCATATGTGGTGGTCTACCCTTAAATCTGCACTCTTTGGTGTAGACAACAATTCCTCCTTTACTTAAACTAACTGGCTCAGTCACGCATTGTCCAAAGCAAAAGATAACACTTTTGGCTGATGTGTTTGACAGTAAACAGAGTAATGAAAAACTTGGTCTTCCGCATTCCTGTTTTCCTAAGGCTGAACTAACTAACTTTAGCTCTTTGATCTTGTGAAATTAAAGCTCTCTTAAATGACCTTGATGCTCATGGAGGTGTAGACCCAAATGGTATTTTTCCTTTGCTTTTTATAAAGACTAGATTTCTTAACTCCAAAGTTAATTGTTATTTCCCACAAGTTAGGATAAGGTTCTTTTAGCACTTGTTGAAGATTGGTAATGTTACTCTATTATGTAAATGTATTTGCGGTAGCTCTAGTCAAGCTGTGATTACCGCCCATTTTCCGTCGCCCCCATTTTATCTAAAGTTTTTGAACGACTTTTGGCAAATTGTCTAGATATGACTGCTGAGATTGATCATCTGTTCCCTAGTCCTGAAATTAGGCTTTGAGAGGCCTTGGAGCATGTGATGCCCTTCTTATAAATCTCCAATGCTGTACAGAAATCCCTTGATTGTGATAAGAGAGTTCGTATGATTGGCATCAATTTTAGTGCTGCCTTAAACCTTGTTAATCATGAGGCACTTCTTTTCAAACTAAAAACAGTTGGGAGTGGGGTGTCTTTATTTACCATTATTATTGAATTCTTAAGTAATATATTGCAAAGAGTTGTTGTTGATGGGCACCATATTGAGTAAAGGAATATATCCGGTGTTTCTCAGGGTAGTGTTCTTGGCCCATTACTTCTCGTACTCAATACACATGTGGTTTCGCCTAGAACTCAAGTTTGTTGCAAGTATAGATTTTTTGCTTCAATATAATCTCCTGAATGTAGATCTTGGGTTGCTGAATCTCTAGATAGAGAACTAGGTACAATTAGTATATGGTGCAAATTATGGGGCATGAAGTTAAACCCCAACAAAACTCTAGGTTTGATTGTAAGTAGGTCGAAGACTGTCACCTCAACATCCAGATTTCTGCATTGATAATGTTTCTTTAACTAAATACGACTCTTTGAATTTTGGGTGTGATACTTGTAGCAAATTTACTTTTGAGAAACATTTTCAATCTGTTTTTCAATTGAACAATTAATAGCATATTGAGAAAGTCTTAAAATTTTTTATAATTTATTCTGAAGAAGTGTTTTAATTCTTTCATTTTACCTTGTTTCGAATATTGTTCTCCTGTCTGGTCTTTAGCTGCTGATTCTCATCTTAATTTATTGTACAAAAACTGGCGGTTTATTGAATTTCTTATTCTTGATTTAGATATTAATCTCTGGCACAGTCATTCAGCTAGTTCTTTATGCATAATGCATAACATTTTTCATAACTCTGACCAATCTTTGCATCCAGATCTTCCTGGACAGTACCCTGCTGCTCGTAATACTAGATATTATGTAGTTAATTCTAACAGTCTTGCCTTCTCCATGAAAAATCTCAATAATACACGGTATTCTAGAAGTTTTATTCCTGCTGTGAACCAGATTGTGGAATGATATTCTTAATCAGGTAGTTGAATGGGTGGAACCTGAATAGTTCATTTATGAAATATCTATTTTAATGTTGTTACTGTTCTTAAAATATCAATTTCTTTTCTTTTCCTCACTGAGCTATTTTTCCATGTTGGAGCCCTTGGGCATAAAGCACATTGCTTTTACAACAAGGGTTGTATCTTAGCTATCAATAATAATAATAATAATAATAATAATAATAATAATAATAATAATAATAATAATAATAATAATAATAATAACAACAATGTTGTGTTGTATGTGCAATGTCTAAAATGTAATTCAGCTAAAAGTATGAGAATACTAATATATTTATTTTCTTTCAGAATTATATACCTGTGTTCCAAGTTTTCAAGAAGATACGTTAACAGTACTGGAGAGATTCTCTTCACTAATTACAGGTAAGGTGTTCATATGGAAATGTGACTGTTTTATTTCAGGTACTATTGACTCTTAGAGTATCATAAAATACATTAACACAAACCAAAATTGTGAAATTCATTCTAATTATTAAAGTCTTCCTTCACCTAATGAGTTATCCTAAACATTTGCTTCTTTCCTTTTTAATCGCAAAAGTCCTCTGATAATTATGACTAAGCCCTTCGTCATGACAGCCATACAGATCCTACTAAGAAATTGTGAAATATTAATTTTTTTCATACATTGTCTCAACTTGAACTTGCCCATATGTCCATGTCTGTCATGCACAATTATACATATTGTGATTGCACCATTCACATAAAATATGTATACATATACTTCTTTATCCATACACCAGCAAAATAATACTACCCCACAAAGAACTAGCAAATCTCCTAATTTCGCCTAGCGTACCATTGCCATGTATAAAAATGCCAACCTATTTTGGATTCCAAAACTAACAATATTTTTGTATCTTTCATCATTCCTTGCATGGGCATCATTTTCATACTTGTGATCTTTCACTACTCCAAACACATCTTCCTATTATAACCTTTCATTTGCCTATCTCATTTTCTGTTTGTTTTTCTTTTTTCTTAAGAATCGAAAAACTCGCGCGCACACTGTTAGGAACAATTGCAAGAACTTCATCCATACCACATATTCCTTTATAGTCTCATCCCCAAACTTCTTCCATGCTGAAGTGTCCAGTCTGTATCTCATTTTTCACCATATGTGCTGCTTCAAACGCATTTTTCTATGCCTTACGCCGGTTTTTATTCTTCTCACATTTATACTTCTGTCTTGAAGATCATGCACTATTGTCACTGAATACTTACATATTGTTACACACAGTCATAAACTCGCTAAAGTCTCACTCACTATTCTGTCTTCTCTCAATGAATTAATATACAAACTTTCCTATATGATCTGCCACTATTATTATACATTTATATTACTTTATAGTATGATTACCGCCACTGATAATAGTTCATTTATATTTTTCCCTTATGACAATCAACTCGCGTATTAATATCCTCTTTAGCTATTGTAAGCAGGTCTTCAAGGAGAAACACACTCCAAAATCAAACCATTGTTCTCTAGTTTTGAGTAGTGCCATAGCCTCTGTACCATGGACTTCCACTGTCTTGGGTTAAAAGAGCTCTCTTGCTTGAGGGTACAGTTGGGCACACTATTCTATCAAATTTTTCCTCCTCTTGTTTTGTTAAAGTTTTCATAGTTTATAAAGAAAATATTTATGTTAATGTTGTTACTGTTCTTATTTTTTTTCCTTGTTTCCTTTCCTCACTTGGCTATTTTCCCTGATGGGTCCCCTGGGCTTATAACATCCTGCTTTTCCAACTAGGGTTGTAGCTTAGCAAGTAATAATAATAATAATAATAATAATAATAATAATAATAATAATAATAATAATAATAATAATAATGATTTTTTTTTTCACACACCAAGGCCCGCCTGAACAGACTTTGTGTCTGACGGAGGGCGAGAAATAAACCCGTAAAAAAAGATGATGATAATAACACAATATGCATTAGCAAACCTTTTTGGGGATTACAAAAACAGTATCATTCTCCAACCATCTACTCAAACCATGATTATTTTTCAAACTCCAGTATTTACTTTGTTGAACCCTCTTCAAGCTCTTTTTCATTGAACCATACTTCTATTAATTCCTGAGATATTCTTTCTCATATGGCAATTGCTTTTATATACAGTTTTACACTAACTACAATTCAACATAAGCACATGTATTGTGCTCTGCAGTACACACTTTAGTTTTCTAGTTCACCCCTTTTAGCCTTACCTGCTACTCGCATTGCTTTGTACATCCTGGAGGAGATGTATAAAGGTGGCTACAGTTATAAAGTAATCCTGTTCTAGATTTGTGATCCATTGACCATTATTCCAAAAAGGATTAATTCTCTTATCTGTACTCCATCCTTTATACCTCAGTTCACCACATACAAAACCATTTTAATATGCTTTTTCTTTCACAATCCTTTCCCTGACCAATCTCACTGCAACCAAAACAGGCAACCAATGACCATCTACCTGTCACACCCTCTTTTCTGTACATCATCTGTCCTTCCAACTCTCTGATTTACACTTCTATTTTTATTTACCCCAGCATAATAGATTCTTTAGCTATGGTAAGCAGCTCTTCAAGGACACTCCAAAATCAAACCTTTGTTCTCTAGTCTTGGGTAGTACCATAGCCTCTGTACCATGGCCTTTCACTGTCTTGGGTTAGAGTTCTCTTGCTTGCTAGAAGAGTCTCTTTAACTATGGTAAGGAACTTTTCTGGGAGAAGGATACTCCAAAATCAAACCATTGTTCTCTAGTCTTGGGTAGTACCATAGCCTCTGTACCATGGCCTTTCACTGTCTTGGGCTAGAGTTCTCTTGCTTGAGGATACACTCGGGCACATTATTCTATCTTATTTCTCTTCCTCTTGCTTTGTTACTTTTTATAGTTTATATAATAAATATTTATTCTAATGTTATTACTGTTTTTGAAATATTTAATTTTTCCTTGTTTACTCTCCTGTCTGGGGTATTTTCCTTGTTGGAGCCCCTGGGATTATAGCATCCTGATTTTCCAACTGGGATTGTAGCTTAGCAAGTAATAATTTTTTTCTTCTGGGGACCTTGGTTGACAGGTGTGTGTTAGCATCCTATTTCCTCTAAACTGTCAGGTTCTGGGAAATCATTTCTTTTTTAATGCTCTCTCTCTCTCTCTCTCTCTCTCTCTCTCTCTCTCTCTCTCTCTCTCTCTCTCTCTCTCTCTCTCTCTCTCTCTCTCTCTCTCTTAACAGTAACACAGTAAACGAGTTCAAGAATAAGTTAGACAAGCTCATAAGAACTTTCTAAATGCTTAAAGTAAATCACTCTACCCAAGATCATATGGAGACTCCGTGGATGGACTAAAAAGTCTCTCTCTCTCTCTCTCTCTCTCTCTCTCTCTCTCTCTCTCTCTCTCTCTCTCTCTCTCTCTCTGTTTGTGTGCATATTACCAGGGGAGCAAGAGGGCGTTGAATGGATAACTTGTGCTGTCAAAGTTTGGTGTCGTTTTTCGTAAATTAGGGTCCTTATAGAATGCATTTTGCTTGGTCAAGCTTCTGGGAATTTTGTAGAGACGTCTACATAGGGATAGTTTTGAGATGATCCACAAGCTAATTTTTGCTGCAATAGACAATAAGGGATATCATTGTTTTTAAAGAAATTACTTTGTCTAATTATGACAGTTTAAGCTGTTAATGTAATGAAAGATAGAAGAATTATTTTTTTTTTAATATCCATTACATTATATATCAGCATCTATGGTACTTGCCAAAGACTACATTATCAGGTGTATATAAAGTCTGTTTTCGAAAATATTGTTGCAATATTTCTGTTATATAGTAATGGTACATAACATTTACTAGTACATCCTGTTACACGATTTGTACATCCTCTGGAAGGACATATTTAAAGTATCAATTTGACTTACTATATAAGACTTCATTGTTCTCTTAATAACAGGAAAATGAAGAGGAAATATGCACATTTGTGTTGTAAGGCAATCAAAAGATTTGTTTTAAGCTTAGACTTTTGTGGAAATTTTTATATTTTGCTTCAACAAACCACAAAAAAAAAAAAAAAATTATACTATTAGTAAGAACTTTTACATTACATTTCATTGTCGGTTTCTTACGAATTTTTTAAATATAAAGAAGTCAATGTTTGTTATTAGCAAGAATCAGCTTCGTCTGTATATAGCCCTTGAAAAAGTTGGTGCCTTTCTTTGACAGTGACAGCCAAGAAAAGGAACATTTTTATTCTTGCTGCAGACGCAAATCTCCGCACGCTGATTTTTGCACATGCACCTTAAACTTATTCCCAGATTAGCTGTGATACTGGAGTCAGTGTTGCTGAGATTTTTTTTTTTTTTGCAGAGACCAGCCATATGATGTGCAGTTAACCATTTTAGGTTTGCTTTACGTGAGGACTTGCTTATGATTGTTGCAATAGCAGAATGTTGGGTATGTTGTAGAAGAGGGTCTTCTGCTTGTGGAAGGCTTTAATAGTCTGGATTTAGCTATTAGAGTTTTGTCTCTGTAATTCAACCAATGATAGCTCAGTGCCGCCTGATGCATGAACTACTAAGGACAGGCAAGATTGCATCAGCTCGTCACTGATAATCTGCAACTGCATATCTCTAAAAAATAATATCAGAGGATTAAAAAGCATCTGCCCTATACATTGCCACAACTTTTTTTTGCCAAGTCAGTAGAAAAATATCATCCTCTTTACCTGGAAATGCATAAAAGAATGGTAACAAGTTGCATTTGTCCTTATCTAATTAAATGAATGTATCATGGCTACGAATAAATGTCTCAAGATCTATTAAAACTCTTAAATTGGTCAAGGAAGTTATTGCTCTGTAACATTA
Organism: Palaemon carinicauda; assembly: GCF_036898095.1. Classification (NCBI taxonomy): domain Eukaryota; kingdom Metazoa; phylum Arthropoda; class Malacostraca; order Decapoda; family Palaemonidae; genus Palaemon; species Palaemon carinicauda. The sequence goes on from NW_027171953.1 coordinate 94,471, forward strand.
CCAGAATGATAACATCTATGCCATTGGAAGGAATGACAATACGATTTGCACCTAATTCTTCAGCACTGTAAATTGTATTGAGGATGGTTCGGTTGCCAGCTTCCCTGCGAGTTGGTCCATGTGTGGTGATGTCTCTCATTCCCTTTTCTTCAAAAAATAAACATTTTTTACTTCTTTATAAAGGCTTGATACAGGTCGAGATGAACTGGACAACATGAAATCCCTGAAGGTAGGCACTGAAAGGTGATTCTGGATATTATATAACTCCAGTAATCCTGATTTTATTTTGCCTTGTCTTTTCAATTGCACTTAGACTGGGAAGTTGATCATATATAGTAGAGCAGAATTGAATGTTTGATGTTTATTGGGACATCTTGAAGAAGGGTGTATCTGTAGCCCTGTTTTACATCTGAATTTTTGGTTTGGGTGAAAGGACCACTTGTCGGTTGCATACATGGCATCGACAATGACAGAAGTGTTGATTGTCACCTTGGGTAATGTATCTAGACATTTTGCGTGTCTTCCAATATTACTTTCAATTTGTTTACTTTTCTCATTCTGCCCTCAAAGTCAAATAAGGAGGGTGGAATTTCAGTACAGTCATATTCTTCAGCAGTTACCACCTGAGAAACTATCTGAAGCAGATATGTTTCTGAAAACTACTTAACTTTTTCTTTCTTAAAAGTCTTTCTCACAATTGTTTACCTTCACTTTCAAGGAGAAAAGTATTTAGGCTTTTCCTCCAATGAATTTGACTTGATTCAAGTCACTATGAGATTCTTTGAAAGCACCTACTCTATATGATATGCAAACCAATCTTTCTACTGTAAGCTCTTGGAATAGGTTGACCATTTCTGTGATGGTCACTTGAAGATAACCCTGTGCTGTCTGCTAATCCTTGAGACGATGACCGATCTAAATTCATGATTTTTGGGTGGTGTCTCAATACTAGTGTTCATATGAAGCACTCTCTTCAACTTAACAATACTGTATTTTCAGCAAACATAGGTTTTGTGGAAAGCCATTTCATTTTGGGTTTTTAGTGTCGACGTGATCCCACAAGTATACATGGCTTTGGTTCACTTCAGTGTTGTATTTCTGTTCAAGAACCATACAGTCTTGCCAGTCCTTAGTAGTTTGTGTAGCAGATGGCACTGAATAATCTTTGATGTAGTTGCAGGTGTAAATCAGGACTGTTGCTCAGTCTTCCACCAGCAGAGGATGTTCTTCTAAAATATATTAAAAGTTTTGCTATTCCAACGACCATGATAAAGTTCTCTTACTTGACTACCACAAAGGTTATTGACAACATCAAATGGCTAATCTCCGCAAAAAAAAAAAAAAAAAAATGCTGACTCCAGTTTACACGAGAAAAATGTAACTCCGAGTAAAGGGAATGTGCAAAAATCGATGTGTTGAAAATTATCTGCAGCAAGAATAATGTTTCTTTTCTTGGCTATCACAATCAAGGAGAAGCACCATCTTGCTCAAGGGTAATCTACTTGATCGTTGATACTGACAAATATTAATAAGCACTGACATTTTTTATATCTCAAAAATCCATAAGGAAAATGCAAGGAAATAAGATTTATCAGTTCTTACTAATTATATCGATAAAGCTAAATATTAAGATTTCCATAAAACACAAATCTATTTCCATATGACACACTGTGTAATATTTTATTTTCATTATTATGTTAGGATAATGAAGTCATATATAAAATATCAAATTTGCAATGATATGCCTTCCTAGCAATTATATCACTATTTTTTGTGTGGTGAATCTCTCTGAAAATCAATGCTGGAAGCATCCCTCTATTGTCATATGACACAGTATGGTGACATTTCCTTTTTATTGTCATGTTATCAACAGTACAATAAAGTCTTGTATATCAAATGCTCTGAAAATATACTTTCAAGTATGATGCACTAGGAAATATTCAGTATGATAAAATAAAACACATAATATTAAACTAATAAATTTGTGAAACTGAATTATATCCACCTGTTAATGTGGTATATTGCAAGTACCGTGAAGTATATTCTTCCAGATTTCATTTTTAGTATTACCATAACAGCTTCAAATGTCATGAATACACATTGTAATTTCATGGAAGACAATGACCACCTAATTTTTGTACCATAAAAACTAACAAGATTGTTTGCTGAACAGAAACTTATGAAATGTGCTTCATTTTCATTCGCCAAGACCCTCGACACCCATCACATTCTCTATCCCTTGATTATTCCTTCCAACTTTAGCATTGAAGTCGCCAATCACAATTTTCATATCTCTTGGATCTCATCTATTAAACTCTGCAGTCCTTCATAGTATTCATCTTTTCCTTTCTTCAGGGAAATCATTCGTTGGGTTATAGCAAACTGTAATACTCATATTGCACTGCTTTGATTTGAACTTTTCTAGTAACAATCTACTATTTACAGCTCTCCACTTGGTTAATGGCTTTTCTGCTCTTGGTGTCATCAATAGGAATATATGATAATGATGATGATTAAAACTGACAAAAAATTAGCTCAAGGGTCACCTTGAAACTACCTCTGCATACAAGTCCTTCTAAATTCCTGTAAACCTGGCTAAGCAAAAGGCATTTTATAGGGATCCTAGTTTTTGAAGAATGGCACCAAACTTTAACAACACTACATGGGATCTGTGCTCCCTAGGTATATGTGTATGGTTTTAGGTTCCATGTTTTTACTAAGTTCGCATTCTTTATCTAAATATCCAAAACCTGACCTTCTACCCCACCAGGGTCATCCACTTACATCTTCCCCAAATGGCTCCTTTCAATAGGTTTTTGGTTTGAAGTCCCTTACTTTGATTAGTGATACCAAGGTGATACCATCTATTAATATTTGTACATCGTCTTAAGCTGACTCTTCACACCTTAGCATTACCTAGACAGCCACTGCCATAGTTATCCTTTTAGCTTTCTATTCAGTCACCACTAGTATTGCTCTATACATGTACATTGATTATCCATCAACTATTCAATATCCATTTCTGTTTCTGCTTATTCTTATATAATTTTCTTTCAATGGTGGCATAAGTCTTTTAATAGTTTATATTTGTCATATCTGTTTTGATTTTGTTACTGTTTTAATAATGTCTTGTTGATTTTTTCTCATCGTTTATTTCCTTTCCTCACTGGGCTATTTTTCCCTGTTGGAGCCCTTGGGCTTATATCATCTTACTTTTCCAACTAGGGCTGTAGATTGGCTAATAATAATAATAATAATAATAATAATAATAATAATAATAATAATAATAATAATAATAATAATAATAATAATAATAATAATATTCTCTTGTTTTACACAACTAGCTACTTTTATAAATCTATTTTCAAGTCTATATTCCTGGCAATAACAACTCATTTGAACATAATTACATTTTCGTCATTTTTTTTTTCAGAACACCCACAGTATATATCACAACTTAAACTCCTATTCCATTTTCTCTATACTTCCCTATTCTTAGGTTTACTGCCAACATCCCTTATTCCTAAGCAGAAATATTTGCCTGTCCAGTTCTAAGCATTAGTATACTTGAAGTTTTCTCTAAGTATACTTATTAAACTGAAATATGTCCCTATTCATTTCAGGGCATTATTACACTTCAACATTTTCTCTGAATAGACCATTCTACCAATATATCTATCAGACATAGTTCGAGGAAATCTTTGCAACCGAATCTATCAAAGTAACATTTCACAATATATTTGAACTAGTGCAGTCATTCTACCATTTCCTTTCAATGATTGTAGGAATAAAATCCATTTTTTTTACTCATTCTCTTCCTTACATTCTCCTATACAGCCATCTTGCTCTACTATCATAAGTTCCTATCAACAACCCTATTATAATTAACACAATTCAAGGACCAAACATGCACAACTTGCTCACTTTCTTGCAGACTGTTAACAATGATACGCAGCAGGGTTTAACAATCGATAATTCACGCACAACTGAACTATATTCTTACACAGCCAACAACAATCTCTTGATAAGTTTATATACTGCAGCATATATCTACATCTATCTATCTATCTATTGCAATACTAATTTCCTCGATTCAATTGCACTTCTGTAATAGCAACAGCAAACTAGTCACTCGTGAAATCTCTTTTGTCTATTCAGCCCACTCTCAAACAATAACTGTACCCCTTCCATCGAAATCCTTAAAATAAATCTGCCCTTTTGGCATAAACACAGATCTAAAGTGTCTACCAACTTTTCTATCCATCATTATCAAATAATCAGCTCTCAGGACCAACTGATATAGCCAGGTAATCCTCATCTTAATGCTGACTGTTCTTATTGCTATGAGTCCAATCTGTTGAACGTCTCCATTCTTTTGGGTTTTCATTTATCTCCTGTTACATTATTATTATTATTATTATTATTATTATTATTATTATTATTATTATTATTATTATTATTATTATTATTATTATTATTATTACTACTACTACTTGCTAAGCCACAACCCTAGTTGGAAAAGCAGGATACTATAAGCACAGGGGGGGCCCAACAGGAAAAATAGCCCAGTGAGGAAGGGAAACAAGGAAAAATAAAATATTTTAGGAGTAACAACATTAAAATAAATATCTCCTATATAAACTATAAAAAGTTTAACAAAAAGGAGGAAGAAAAATAAGATAGCATAGTGTGCTCGAGTGTACCCTTTTTACCCTCAAGCAAGAGAACTTTGACCCAAGACAGTGGAAGACCATGGGACAGAGGCTATGGCACTACCCTATACTAGAGAATAATGGTTTGATTTTGGAGTGTCCTCATAGAAGAGCTGCTTGCCATAGCTAAAGAGTCTCTTCTACCCCTAACAAGAGGAAATTTTATTTAGTTGTAGGCTTCTTTATCTCGTCTTCTAATCAAGTTCATTCGTTTTACCCATTACTGATCCTGGTAACCTTTCTGAAAGGTTTTCCTGTTCACGTCCTGGTGTCCCAGATTAAGGTTGATATATTGAGAACACCCGTATTGCCTTATCTCAAAGATCATTTAAACATTTAGTAGTCTCTCTTGTTTTTTCACAATTACAACAAAAATAATTAACATTTAAAAGGACTGCATCATTTGCTTTTACTCATTTTATAATCCTTAGCATCTCCTGAATTCGTTTTCTACCCATTACTCACAGCATCCTTTAAGCAGCTCTCCTATCTTCTATTTGATATCCTTCCTTTCCAGTCATCATAGGATCTGTTTTGCTTATGTTTAGCACATTCATCTCTATATTTTTCTCCTCCACTTCAACATTTCTATGCCTCTCCGTCCATTATTGGAATACAGTAAATGATATAGGGTTTATCCTTGAAAGGCATCTAAGATTTTTCTCATATACTTCTCAAACACCTACCACTGTCTTCACCCTAGATACATGTTAAGTAGTCTGTCCATCTAATTCCTACAAATAGTGGTATTGCGTGTCTTCTCAAACACCTACCACTGTCTTGAGGGTACACTCGGGCACACTATTCTATCTAATTTCTCATCCTCCTGTTTTGTTAAAAGTTTTATATTTTATATAATACTTATTTTGTGGTTTTACTGTTCTTAGAATATTTTTTCATTGTTTCTTTTCCTCACTGGGTTATTTTCCTGGTTGGAGCCCCTGGGCTTAGAGCATCCTGTTTTCCCAACCAACTAGGGTTGTAGCTCAGCAAGTAATGATAATAGTAATAATATACAAAGGACTCTAGCCATCTAATTGCTTGCCTTACTACTTTAATAAGTGTCTTCTCGAGGTATCATTCCAGTATTTAGCTCATTATCATGACTGTCTTTGTTGCATTACCTTTAAGATACAGGGATCCTGATCAAGCACTATATACACTATCCAACGTTGTTAATCAAACTGTGTATAACTCAAACACGAACATATTTTATGCCCTTGCAAATGAATCTATTACCTCTGTCTGTATTTCACACTGGACCACATAAACAGGGTAATGTTTCTCCCATGTGATATCAAACAAGACCTTACTTTGTCTCATTTTGTTTCCCATTTTAGACTATTTTGTATGATTTTCATCTGGAATTTTTCATTTCTAATTTTCTTTCTTTTTATATTGCATTCTAAATTCAGTTACATTTCATCCAGGAAACTTTTTAAACATTATAGAAGCTGTTTGACCAAAGATCTGGCAGTTATTTAAGTCTTATGGAAGCGTTCTAAACGTTACAGATGAATTCTGAACAAAGAACTGGCAGTAATTCTTCTATTTCCACATTCATGTTTCTACACATTTTCCTTCATTCTTTTATTGAATCTCACAGAAAATTCTTGGTCCCAAAATAGAAACTTACAAATACTAACTGGTTGACATTTTTCTTGTTTGTCCATTCTTTTGCATGAATTATTCGTTCTCCAATAAAAACACTTTTTTTAATCACATTTATCCATAATAGTCTTAATATCTACTTTCATTTTATTTCAACTATAATCAATTGAGCATCCTAGCAATAACTTTACTCCTTCAAAAGTATTCATTTTATGGGACAACTATTCTACAGTAATACTCTGGCTGTCATCTCTATATACGTAAGCTATTTGGATATTTTCTCTCTACAATTACATGTCCTTACCTCCCTCAACAGCAAATGACACACA
>NW_027171954.1:0-90000 GCF_036898095.1 Palaemon carinicauda
CTGTGCCTCTATATCTGTTTTGATGCTATCCTTCGGGTAGGGTATGGAGTGGACCATCTGGGAAATATACTCTCACTGTGCCGGTAGTGGAGAGTGCAAATTTCCTTTCCAACATGTGATGCCTTAATGTTCTCAAGCAGGTAAATCAAACTATTCAAAAAATCACTCTTCTCTTTTCTTTATTCCGATGGATTCTTGTGAGAATGACCCCACCTCCCCTGGATATGCTGACTTGCCCCGGCACTGTTGACGACCTCTGGCAATTCATTTAAAGAAAACTCCGTTGACGACGTAGGAACTAAAAAGGACTGTTCTTTAAACTTTCTGAAAAAGGGTAATTTGGGCAACACAGGAAAACTGAAAGTCCTGCACGTTACCCAAATCCCTTTAGAAGCTAATTATGATGTGCTACATAAAATATTTGAGTGTTACGGATCAATAAAAGAAATTAGAATGAAACTTCAAGATGATAATTGGGAATCTTGGTTATCATTTAATTGTCACGAGGAAGCATTTAATGCAAGCTGTAACATTGTTGATATTAAAGTAGGTAATATGAGTGTTAAGGGTGCTCTGTGTGATGGGGCACCTAAAGATCTGGATGTCTACAGACCAGCAGACTGGGCTGATAAAGATATAGAGGCAGATATACCATCTCAAAGAAAGCCAAAACCACCAATGTGGCTTCTTGCTCAATCTGTAGGAGGTACGGAAAATTATTTCCGGATATGCAAATTTCTTCAGAGGAAGGTAGGTACGATCGCACCTGGAGATATATCTCGATTCGGGAAGAAAAGTTTCTTGATAAAGGCCAAGTCATACACACAGTCTGTTATACTGTCTAATTTGAAGTCAGTAAATGATGATATAAAATTGGACATCAAACCCCATCTAAACTTTAGCTATGGAAGGGGAGTGGTTTTTAATAGGGATCTGTATGAATTTACTGAAGAGGAGATATTGGCCATGTGTCCCCTATCAGTGTGGAAAGTACATAAAGTACCTGGAACATCAATGATTGTTCTTACTTTCCAGGATGCTGATGTACCTTTCCACATAGACATAGAAAACGAAAGGATCAGAGTTCAACCTTTTAAGCAGAAGCCACTGCAATGTTATAATTGCTTTAAATTTGGACATCCTTCCAAAGTTTGCAATAATGAAAAAATTTGTAATACTTGCTCCAAAATTTACCATGGGGATTGTACACTTGAGGCAAGGTGCTTAAACTGCAACTCTAATCATAAATCTAATGATAGGAGCTGCCAGTTTTATAAGTTAGAAGAGGCTGCCCTCAATAAATCAATTATTGAACATGTAAGCGTGGGGTATGCCAAGAGATCATTAAATAAATCTAATACTTATGCAAAAACATTAAAAACAGGAGAAAAAGTTCCTCGGGAATCATCTCACCCACCTACTACTCTAGGTAGTTCTCGAAAAAGGAATTCACAATCTATTGATAAAGTGGTGCATAAGATAAGAACATCTCCTCCTAAACATTTATCATTGAGTATCAACCAAAAGACATTGCCCAGCACTATCAAACCTTTGTCCCCCATTACAAAGGATAGTACTAACCTCTCCCAGGCCATATCCTTGCCTGATTTAATGGAGATTCCACCTGACACCAAGTTATCAGGTGTACCTGTAGTGGGGAAGGTACAAAAACCTGGTAACTCGCAACCTATTAATCGTAAAAGAGAGAGACCTCCATCTCTCTCACCCCCTTCCATAAGAAATACTAGAATTATGACATCAAATAAATATGATGTTTTGTCTGTTGATGTTGGCGATCAACCAGAAGACAATTTAAATAAATCAGAAATTCAAGTTGAGGTCCACCATCCCCCTCAACAAATATATAAAAAAGATACAAAGAAAAACTCCAACGTAAAACCCAACATAACAAGACCATCTCTGAAGAAACCTACAAGTAATAATGTTAGATTAAAAACTGCTAATGGGAAGATCTCACCCAAGACGTCTTCCAGAAATAATCCATAGTTTTCTCCTCCATTTTGCAATGGAACTGTCAGGGTTTGAGGGCGAAATATGAAGAACTTAAGCTCCTAATTCATGAGCATTCCCCCATAATAGTATGTCTACAGGAAAGTATGCTTGATTCTAACACTCCTAGTCCTCGAGAGTATGTTAGCTATAGAACACCATATAATCAACAAGCAGGGAGCCATGGCGGAAGTCTCATGTACATTCGTCGAGATGTTCCCCAAATACCCATGTCTATACGTACAACCCTGCAGGCAGTTGTTGTACAAATTGATATAGGGAGAAAATATACAATATGCTCTCTGTACTTACCTCCAAATGATGATATTTTATATGATGATTTAGCAGAAGTTATTCAACAACTCCCTCAACCTTTTCTCTTACTGGGAGATATGAATGGTAGACATCCTTTATGGGGTGATGTTTTGGCCAACACAAGGGGCAATATTATCTCATCAATAGTGGAGGATGAGGATGTGGGGCTCCTTAATACTGGAGAGCCCACGCACTTCCATGTTCAGACAGGTACTTTGTCATGCATTGACCTTTCAATTGCAAGCTCTAACTGCCTTCTTGATTTTGATTGGAGGACATTAGATGATTGGCATACTAGTGATCATGCACCAATCATTATAAACACCAACAAGGGTCCACCTTTGCAAAGATCGCCACGTTGGAATCTAGACAAGGCAGACTGGGTTAAATTTTGTGAGCTAAGTGAAATCGAAGGGAGAGCAGAACATTTTGAAAGTATTGATGATGCTATAGACCTGCTGAATGGAACTCTTCATACAGCAGGAGTCAATTCAATTCCCAAAACAACAGGGTTATTCAAACGACGACCAGTCCCGTGGTGGTCTTCAGAACTAACTGCACTCCACAGAGCCACAAGAAGATCTCTAACACGATTGCGTAGACGCAGAACTGATGAGAATTTAATTATGTACAAGAAATGTAGAGCACAGTTCCGTCGTGCCATGAAAGAAGCAAGGCGCCAGTCATGGATGTCTTTTGTTTCCTCCATTAACAGTAGAACACCACCATCTTCTGTGTGGAGGAAAGTAAAAAAGATAGCTGGCAAATTCACCCCCAACCCACCACCAGTGTTGAAGGTGAATGGCCAGTATGTAACTGAAGCAAATGAAGTTAGCAATGGCTTGGCTAATCATTTATCAAATGTATCCAGCAAGTATGAAGGAGCCCCTGGTCACCAGTATAGGAGCACTGAAGAAAATAAAATTTTAAATTTTGCAACAAGAAGGGAAGAGTCGTATAATTCTCCTTTCACTGAAAGAGAATTTGATTCCGCACTTGCTCATTGCAACGATACAGCCCCTGGACCCGATGGAATTCCATATGCAATGATTAAACATGTCCATTTTAATACAAAGCTATTTATTTTAAGCATTATTAATAGAATATGGCATGATCATAGTTACCCAAGTGTTTGGGAACTAGCCATTATTTTAGCCTTTTTAAAACCCGGTAAAGACAAGTTTTTAGCAGCAAACTATCGTCCTATTGCATTGACATCTTGTTTATGTAAAATCATGGAGAAGATGGTCAATGCAAGGCTGATATGGTACCTTGAAAAGAAAGGTATTTTATCACCGATTCAATGTGGATTCCGAAAAATGCACTCAACGACTGATGTGTTGATACGACTTGAGTCTTCTATTTGTGAAGCCTTTGCTTCCAAACAGCACCATGTTACAGTATTTTTTGACCTTGAAAAGGCATATGATACCACATGGAGATATGGTATTCTTAAAACCATTCATGAATTGGGATTGAGAGGAGAGCTGCCACTATTTATTCAGGCATTTCTTTCACTTAGAGTTTTCCAAGTGAGAGTGGGGGAAACTCTATCAGAGAGTAAGTGCCAGGAAGAAGGAGTTCCTCAGGGTAGTGTGCTGAGTGTAACCCTTTTTGCACTAGCAATTAATGGGATATCCTCAGCCATTCCCCAGGATGTTCTCTCAACATTATTTGTGGATGATCTCTCAATATCATTTGCTGGCACTAGAATGGCAATGGTTGAGAGAAAAATCCAACTCTCTATTGATAAAATTATCCAGTGGGCTGACATGAATGGATTCAAGTTCTCGACAAGTAAAACTACCATTGACCATTTTTGTCGTATCTGGGGAGTACATCCAGACCCGGATATATACATTAAAGGTCAACGGATACCATGTGTATCGGAAACCAAATTTTTAGGTTTGATATTTGACTGTAGACTTACCTGGGTTTCTCACCTAAAAGCGCTAAAAGCTAAATGTGTTGAAGCTCTGAATATCTTAAAAGTATTGTTCCATACATCATGGGGGGCAGACCGCAATACTATTTTAAAATTATACAAGGCCTTGATTTTTTCCAAAATTAGTTATGGTTGTGAGGTATATTCTTCAGCCACCCCAAGCCGGTTAAAAATATTAGATTCGATACATCATGCAGGTATTAGATTGTCTACTGGAGCTTTTAAAACCTCGCCTATCCCAAGTCTCCTTGTTGATGCTGGAGAGTTACCTCTAGACCTTTACCGAATGTCTTCCATTCTTCGGTATTGGTTTAGATTGCAAAGACTCCCTAACTCTCTAGCCTTTCAGACTGCAAGCCTTGTAAGACAAGCATCATACTTTGAGTTGCACCCAAAATCTCCTCAACCTTATGGCTTTCGGGTGAAACGATTATTAAATAGTCTGGATATAATTAGAAATAAGATACTTCCATTCAAGGTATCATCAACGCCTCCATGGAAGTTACCAGAGATATCTTTTTGTAAATATTTTATTGGAGATAAGAAGACTATGTCAGACATAGAAGCCAGGTCTCTTTTTAATGAACATGTTAAAGAACATAGAGGATCGACTTTTATCTATACTGATGGCTCCAAATCTGATGCTGGCGTTGGATTTGGAGTACATAGTAATGGTTTTAATTGTAGAGGTGCACTTCCTCTGACCGCTTCCATATTTACTGCCGAACTGTATGGCATAGCCTATTAACTGCTATTGAGAAAATAGCGTTGGAGAAGGAGGGTAATTTTACAATTTTTAGTGATGCAAGGAGTGTCCTTCAAGCTATGGAAGTTTTTAATTCTAATAACCCTCTAGTTTTAAAGATTTTAGAATGGCTTTTCCTTATTGGACGGAGAGGTATAACAGTTCAATTTTGTTGGGTTCCAGCACATGTAGGTGTGTCCGGGAATGAGAAGGCAGATTCACTGGCTAAGGAGGCTGCATCCGAGTTGCTGCCAAGAAGATATCCCATTCCCTGTAATGATTTCTTACCTGACATCAAGAAATTGGTTTGCAATAAATGGCAACAGCAATGGGATAGTCAAGATAGCAATAAAATGAGGGAAGTAACAAATGACATATCTCCTTGGAGGTATAATATGATGGCCTAAAAATGGGAGACGTCTCTTTGTCGTCTCCGTATTGGTCACACTCGGTTGACACATGAGTTTCTGCTGAAGGGCCAACAGCAACCGTATTGTGACAACTGTTTAGTACCTCTAACAGTAAGGCATTTGTTGAACGAATGCCCCAATTATAACATCTTGCGGAATAGATATTTGTTTGAGGCTCGAGGTGAGGGTGGCAGGTTCATCCTTGCCAAGATTCTTGGAAATGATGTGTCCTACCATGCAAGTGGCATTTTTAGATTTCTTTCAGAAGCAGGTCTTCTGAAAAATATTTAACTTTTATGACATTCAATTTTTATGATTTTAATTGAATACTCTTTATTTTTTTATTTTATTTCATTTTTTACTTTTGTATATATAAATTAAATGTTACCGGCGTCAATGACCTTAGATGTCAGGATGCCTGAAAACTTTAAATCATTCATTCCAAGTGAGAGTTGGGGAAGCTCTATCACAGAGTAAATGCCAGGAAGAAGGAGTTCCTCAGGGGAGTGTGCTGAGTGTAACCCTTTTTGCACTAGCAATTAATGGGATATCCTCAGTCGTTTCCCGTGATGTTCTCGCAACATTATTTGTGGATGATCTCTCCATATCATTTGCTGGAGCCAGAATGGCAATGGTTGAGAGAAAAATCCAACTCTCTATTGATAAAATTATCCATTGGGCCGATATGAATGGATTTAAGTTCTCAACAAGTAAAACTACAATTGTCCATTTCTGTCGTATACGGGGAGTACATCCAGACCCGGATATATACATCAAAGGTCAACGGATCCCATGTGCAAGTGAAGCAAAATTTTTAGGGTTGATATTTGATTGTAGGCTTACATGAGTTTCTCACTTAAAAACATTAAAAGCTAAATGTGTTGAAGCTATGAATCTTTTAAAAGTCTTGTCCCATACATCATGGGGGGCAGACCGCAATACAATTTTAAAATTATACAAGGCCTTGATATTTTCCAAAATTAGTTATGGATGCGAAATATACTCCTCAGCAACCCCAAGCCGGTTAAAAATACTAGATTCAATACATCATGCTAGCATTAGATTGTCCACAGGAGCCTTTAGAACCTCCCCTATCACAAGTCTCCTTGTTGATGCTGGGGAGTTGCCTCTGGACCTTTACCGAATGTCCTCTATTATTCGGTATTGGTTTAGATTGCAAAGACTCCCCAATTCTTCAGCCTTTCAAACTGCAAGCCTTGTAAGGCACTCAACCTACTTTGAGTTGCACCCAAAATCTCCTCAACCTTTTGGGTTTCGGGTTAACCAATTATTAAACAATCTGGATATAATTAGAAATAAGGTGCTTCCATTCAAGGTATCATCAATGCCTCCATGGAAATTACCTGACATATCTTTTTGTAGATACTTTATTGGAGTTAAGAAGAATTTGACTGACTTAGAATCCAGGTCTCTTTTTATGGAACATGTTGAAGAACATAGAGGATCGACTTTTATATATGGCTCCAAATCTGATGCTGGCGTTGGATTTGGAGTACATAGTAATGATTTTAATTGCAGAGGTGCACTTCCTCTAACAGCTTCCATATTTACTGCCGAACTGTATGGCATATTAACCGCTATTGAGAAAATAGCTTTGGAAAAGGAGGGTAATTTTACAATTTTTAGTGATGCAAGGAGTGTTCTTCAAGCTTTAGAAGTTTTTAATTCTAGTAACCCTCTAGTTTTAAAGATTTTAGAATGGCTTTTTATTATTGGACGGAAAGGTATAACTGTTCGATTTTGTTGGGTTCCAGCACATGTAGGTGTGTCTGGGAATGAGAAGGCAGATTTACTGGCGAAGAATGCGGCATCCGAGTTGCTACCAAGGAGGTATCCCATTCCATGTAACGATTTCCTACATTACATCAAGAAATTGGTTTGTGATAAATGGCAACAGCACTGGGATAGTCAAGATGGCAATAAAATGAGGGAAGTAACAAATATCATATCACCTTGGAGGTATAACATGATTCCCCGAAAATGGGAGACGACTCTTTGTCGTCTCCGTATTGGTCACACACGGTTGACACACGAGTTTATGCTGAAGGGCCAACACCAACCGTATTGCGAGGACTGCTTAGTACCTTTAACAGTGAGGCATTTGTTGACCGAATGCCCTAATTTTACTAACTTAAGAAATAGATATCTGTTTGAGGCTCGAGGTGAGGATGGCAGGTTTATCCTTGCCAAGATTCTTGGACATGATGTGTCTTACTATGCGAGTGGAATTTTTAGATTTATTTCAGAAGCAGGTCTTCTGAAAACTATTTAACTATTGTAATGACTTCTTAATTTTTATGGTTTTAATCGAATTCTCTTTTAATTTTCATATACAGTAAATGGTATCGGCGTCAATGACCTTAGATGTCAGGATGCCAGAAAACTTTCAATCAATCAATCAATCAATCTCCATATCATTTGCTGGAGCCAGAAAGGCAATGATTGAGAGAAAAATCTAACTCACTATTGATAAAATTATCCATTGGGCCGATATGAATGGATTTAAGTTCTCAACAAGTAAAACTACAATTGTCCATTTCTGTCGTATACGGGGAGTACATCCAGACCCGGATATATACATCAAAGGTCAACGGATCCCATGTGCAAGTGAAGCAAAATTTTTAGGGTTGATATTTGACTGTAGGCTTACATGGGTTTCTCACTTAAAAACATTAAAAGCTAAATGTGTTGAAGCTATGAATCTTTTAAAAGTCTTGTCCCATACATCATGGGGGGCAGACCGCAATACAATTTTAGAACTATACAAGGCCTTGATATTATCCAAAATTAGTTATGGATGCGAAATATACTCCTCAGCAACCCCAAGACGGTTAAAAATACTAGATTCAATGCATCATGCTAGCATTAGATTGTCCACAGGAGCCTTTAGAACCTCCCCTATCTCAAGTCTCTTGTTGATGCTGGGGAGTTGCCTCAACCTTTTGGGTTTCGGGTTAACCAATTATTAAACAATCTGGATATAATTAGAAATAAGGTGCTTCCATTCAAGGTATCATCAACGCCTCCATGGAAATTACCTGACATATCTTTTTGTAGATACTTTATTGGAGTTAAGAAGAATATATCAGACCTAGAAGCCAGGTCTCTTTTTATGGAACATGTCGAAGAACATAGGGGATCGACTTTTATATATACTGATGGCTCCAAATCTGATGCTGGCGTTGGATTTGGAGTACATAGTAATGATTTTAATTGCAGAGGTGCACTTCCTCTAACAGCTTCCATATTTACTGCCGAACTGTATGGCATATTAACCGCTATTGAGAAAATAGCTTTGGAAAAGGAGGGTAATTTTACAATTTTTAGTGATGCAAGGAGTGTTCTTCAAGCTTTAGAAGTTTTTAATTCTAGTAACCCTCTAGTTTTAAAGATTTTAGAATGGCTTTTTATTATTGGATGGAAAGGTATAACTGTTCGATTTTGTTGGGTTCCAGCACATGTAGGTGTGTCTGGGAATGAGAAGGCAGATTTACTGGCGAAGAATGCGGCATTCGAGTTGCTACTAAGGAGGTATCCCATTCCATGTAACGATCTCCTACCTTACATCAAGAAATTGGTTTGTGATGAATGGCAACAGCACTGGGACAGTCAAGATGGTAATAAAATGAGGGAAGTAACAAATATCATATCACCTTGGAGGTATAACATGATTCCCCGAAAATGGGAGACGACTCTTTGTCGTCTCCGTATTGGTCACACACGGTTGACACACGAGTTTCTGCTGAAGGGCCAACACCAACCGTATTGCGAGGACTGCTTAGTACCTTTAACAGTGAGGCATGTGTTGACCGAATGCCCTAATTTTACTAACTTAAGAAATAGATTTATTTCAGAAGCAGGTCTTCTGAAAACTATTTAACTATTGTAATGACTTCTTAATTTTTATGGTTTAAACGAATTCTCTTTTAATTTTCATATACAGTAAATGGTATCGGCGTCAATGACCTTAGATGTCAGGATGCCAGAAAACTTTCTATCTATCAATCAATCAATCAATTAAAGTGTGAAAAACAATTTCATTTATTTCATAATAGCCAAAATTAGTTCTATCATCCTGGAAACTTTATAAAGTACTTATTTTTTGTTTGTTTTAAGCCTTGCAAGCATTTTAAGGCAAAGCAGATAATGTAACACCATATTTTTTCTCAATTTTTTGTGTATATGAGCAAGATGAAAATTATATCGCTTTCTTTATGTAAACATAGTTATCTATTTATGTTGCAAATGATTCAAAATCAACATTAAGGTCTATTTTAATGTTAACTGGTGGCTAATTACAAATTTATCTATTATTTTTATTTTTTAACAAATATTTTGTTTGAGGCCTCCTTTCTTTTTGAAGCTTCATTTCACCATCTTATATTGTGATGAAAAAATTGTGTTTCGGAGAGAAGGTGGCTCAATTATTGTACTTTATAGTGATCACTTCAAATTTAGGTTATTTCACTAGAAAAAATGTTTTATGAATTAAAAGAAAAAAAAAACTATGGTTCGTCCAGAACTCGCCCTATACTACGAATATGTTTTTATATGATTATGTATATACGTATCAACATTAATGTTTCCCAATGTAGGCTATATTGCATTTTAATTTTTTATTGGTCCTTTATACATAATATTATGGACATTTAATAAAAATAATAATTATTTTGGTTGAATTTATATTTTACTATACAGTGTATGAATGGAGATTGAAATTATGCCAGCCAGAAATGAAAAATTGTAATGTCTTTCATGTATGAGTAATATAATGTAGCATACATTTAATAAAATATTAAAATAAAGTAATAATTATAATAAGATATAGTATTTGTAGTATTAACATAAATAATTTTACCATATCATGATGAATTAAGTTATAATAATATACTGAAAACCATCACAATACACAAAAATGACCCAAGAAATGCCAGCATCTGTATTATCATTTCATATTCCGTATTGTATTTTCACATAATGAGACATAAAACAAATAAAAAATACAATTAAAATTTATATGTAATTCTTTAAACAAGTTATAAAACTCTCATATAGCATAGATAAGTATTTAAAAATGAAAAATAAATTGAGTAACTGGAACCTTTTTAACTTTTCTTCCGGGTTTTGGATCCCGAGACAAATGTAAACAAACATTTGAAGGAATGAAGAGCCAAGACTCAGAGAAGATTTTCGTCATATATATATGAAATTAAAGGTAAATTATGAATAATTTTATATTAATATGATATAATAGAATACTAATGGCTTGATAAATAAATAAATTACCCCCAACATTATATATTAGGCTTAAAAAATGTCTTTTTTTAGGCTTAGCATTGCTGGTAAAGAAGTATGCTTTTACGGTCATGTGTACCCTAGGATTGTCTGTGTTTTAGGGCAGTGTTTTTACGTGTTTTGTTTGCTATTTTAGTTGTTTTTATTGTTTTTTAATCATTTGGGACAATATTCTAGCTCGTGGGAGGATGGATCCAGGACTATTGGCCCTAGACAACCCTGGCCATATTGAGGCAACTTGTCGTAGATTAAGGCATTGTTTTACTTGTTTTGTTTGTTATTTTAGTTGTTTTTATTGTTTTTTTAATCATGTAGGACTATATTCTAGCCTGTGGGAGGATGGATCCAGGACTATTGGCCCTAGACAACCCTGGCCATATTGAGGCAACTTGTCGTAGATTAAGGCATTGTTTTACTTGTTTTGTTTGTTATTTTGGTTGTTTTTATTGTTTTTTTAATCATGTAGGACAATATTCTAGCCTGTGGGAGGATGGATCCAGGACTATTGGCCCTAGACAACCCTGGCCATATTGAGGCAACTTGTCCAGAAGGACGTCTGTAAAGTCATGTGTACCCTAGGGTTGTCTGTAGATTAGGGCAGTGTTTTTACGTGTTTTGTTTGCTATTTTAGTTGTTTTTATTGTTTTTTTAATCATTTAGGACAATATTCTAGCCCGTGGGAGGATGGATCCAGGACTATTGGCCCAAGACAACCCTGGCCATATTGAGACTTGTCCCAGAGGATGCCTCTTTGGTCATGTGTACCCTAGGATTAGCCGGTTAGATTAGGGCATTATTTTACTTGTTTTTAATGATATTTTGATTATTTTTATTGTATTTTTATTGTTTTTAATCATATGGAACAATATTTTAGCTATATTTATATAATTTATTTACACTTAAAGATTAAAATCGGAATTATTTATAAATGAAAAATATGAAAATCAATATACATAAATAAAAGACGTCTGTTAACAATGACTGTACTGTTAATTCAAATAGCATGTACAGGGCTGTTAATTCTCTATATGATTTCCAGTATTATAAAAAAAGGTATAGATAGTAACAGGTTAAAATATGATGTTTTTTGTCAATATATTGTTCTTTTATTCTACTAAATAGAATGCAAAAATTTACAAATTTTTTGTCAAAAAAAGAAAAAAGCTTTAATTCTTTCATCATCTTTGATTCAGCTGGAAATTTTATCTTGAACTGATCGTGTGTATTTTTCTTTCAGATGGAGGAGTTTCATCATTTGTGCTGGGGTGTATGTATAATAACGGCCACCTGTATGACGATAAAGTATACAGCAGTGTAAGGGGGTCACGGGGGGCCGTCAGCCCCCCAGTTAGGTAAGTAGGTAAGGACATGGCTTGTATGTTAGGTTAGGGGGGGAAAGGTTAGTTTAGTAGGCGTCCATAATTTATGGTAACCGGAGGACTGACCTAGGCAGAGGATTGACCCATAATCTCGGGTAAAACTGACCCAGAGTCGTTTGGAGGACTGACCCACAAACTTTATACTATAGTGCATTTATTATAAAAGTTATTTGATTAAATATATCATATGGATTCCATATATCATTAACACTTGTATGTTGTAATAAAAACTTTTGGTAAATTGTATATAAGAAATCTATACTTAAATCAAATCAATCTGGCTAATGGGTGTGACCTGGGAAGGGGGTCTGGGGACTTGCCCCGGCCAGGGGTTGTGACCTGGGAACTACTAGGTTAGGTTAGGTGGGTTTTATTAGGTTCTGTACAGCTTAACTCCTGAAACTGGTTTTGCTCCTGTGCAAAATACAAACCGTCCGCTCTTTACTACGGAGGAGTATTACGGCAAAGCTAAAACCAGCCGATAAAGCTTTTTTTCACGGTGTAACAACCCGCCTCTAGGTAGTGCTCACACCAGCACTAGTGACTAACATTCACTTTCTATTTCAGCTCGGTAAATACGTAGTCTTTCTCTCTTGCCAACCTTTTTAACCGGTTTGCGGTTAAAAGTAACTGGCCTAATGCTTAATAAAATGCCCATTTGTTTTGAGCTGCCTTCATTGGTTCTCACGGGTTCCCTGTGCAAAGAAGGTTGTGAGGTACGAGAGACAGACCATAGCCGAGTGATGCTTTATTCCTGAGACGGGCAGAGTACATTGACCTGTGCTATCCATCGTTTCTCAAGTTCAACGTAGAGTAGGAAAAGACGTAGGACCCAAAGGGGTTGGTGATGGCTGTCTTTGGGATGTCATCGCGCTGAATGGGGACCTGAAAATAAGACTTTTAAGAGATCTATCTTGGAGAAAATAGTGGCCCCGTGAAGGGTCCCGGTGAGATCCTGCATGTTTGGCAACGAGTAGTGGTCAGGTGTCGTGGCCAGATTTAGGAGTCTATAATCACCGCAGGGCCTCCATGTGCAGTGGAGAGGCCTACAGGCTGAACCCCTTTTTACATATTCCCATGCTCTCCGTCTTCAAGGCTTGTTTGGCGTCCTGTAGCTTCTGCGGAGGGAGGGTTCTGAGCCTGCAGTGGGTTATCGGGCCTGTCGTTGAGATATGGTGGAATATCCCATGCTTGGCAGGGAACCCCTTCAGTTGGTGGAGCTCGGGTTTGAAGACCTCCAGGAATTCCTGCAGCAGGCAGCCGTATTCATGGGGCGTGACTGAGCACACCCTGGGAAGATTGGACCCGTTGGAGAGGTGGTGGGACTGGTAGGTCCCCTGGTCGACTAGTCGTTTGCGACGCACGTCTACGAGCAGTCCGTGGTGAGCGAGGAAGTCGGCTCCCAGGAGGGGCACCTTGACGTCTGCGATCAGGAAAGGCCAGTTGTATTTCCGGCCCATGATGGATATCTTCAGTGTCCTTGTCCCATAACAGGTGATGGGGCTGCCGTTCGTGGCAACCAGGGCGGCCCTTTCGTCTGATTGGAGGCCTAGGTCATTCTTTGAAGGTGGGAACGTTTACACTGTAGAGCCGGTATCCACTAAGAACCTTTTTCCTGAGTTTACATCGAGTATGTAGAAGCCTGTGTGATCGGGCCTCGCCTGCTCCATGGTTGCTTGTAGGCATGGTTGCCCACCTAGTTTTTTTTGGATGGGCGCACGGTTGGACACACTTTCGCGCCCCTTTCCCCAGACTCGGTAGTGCTTGCTGTTGCTCCTGCTTTTTCTTAGAAACTAAGTTTTTTCTTCTCTTTTTTCTTAGTATCATTGTTTTTTTTTTTTGTTTCCTCAATAAGTATTTAGTACTTACATAACCTGAAATCGGCTTACCTCCGAATAATAATATGCAGTTACCTTTTTAGCTGGGTCCCCTTGTCCAGTATAAAGTCAAGGGGTGGTGTCCAGTGCTCCGTTCTCTTGACCTGATTTTTGGGTATTCCACCGTATTACCTTTTTGTGTAGTGAACGTTAGAGTGTGGTCGGCATTCGGACACTCGGCAGTTTTGGTGCTACCTCTGGCCACAGTCCGCAAACCACTGCAGCGCTGCTGGCGATGCTGCTGCTGTTGTCCACGCGGCGAGAGCCTTGGGCAGTATTATTGGGGTCGGCCGCTGTGGATCCTGTTGACCCCTACTTCGTCTGGCTCCTCCGTGACGGCGTTGACAGAGGTGGTGGCGCGTATCTGGCAGTCTAGGCTGCCAGGTGGAGTTTGTTGGCTTTCGCGACCAACGATGGCACGTCCAGGTCCTTGGCGCCCTCCAACTGGGCTCGGATACTTTTGGGAAGGCGACGGAGATCTACCTTGACAGGCTTATCCCCTTGGGCCGCCCATCACTGTCGAGCTCATTCAGCTGGAGGATGTTCATCAGTTCGTCCCAGGCTGCTGAGGGACGAATGTCGTCGAGGGGCCTTGTCATCAGATCGGGGGCGCTGGGCCCTCGGGTACCGGGAGGTCATAGAGCTTCGTCAATTTCTTCTTCAGGTCTCTGTACCTCATGCGTCCCGGCCTCTGTTTCAGCCAGGAGGAAATTCTTTTAAGTGCGTCTGGTGTCAGCATTACCATCAGCATGTCTGATTTTTTTATTTCATCAGTGGTGTTTGCCAACCTGAAGTTTGACCCGGCACGCTGAAACCACACTGTTGCTGCGTCCGGTGTAAATGGAGGGAGCTGTAACTTCTGTCTCATCGATATCTGTGTAACCGTTTGCTTTACTTATATGCATATCGCGCCATGCCCTTTGGTTCCGAGGGGCGAGGTACTGTCAACGTCTGAATCTGTCATCTGACCTCACACTCCGAAACTCAGTAGTGAGCCGTATTTAGTCCGCTAACGGAGTAGGAATTCAAAGTAGCTGAGTAGAAGCTAATTGCCGTGGCAAAACTGCTTATGGAAAACCAGAACGCAAAATGATTTGCGCCGTAACAAGTCCGTTAGTGGCGTTGGGGTATGTGGAGTTGCGAGCTCAAACGACTTCTTATAAAATCTCCTTTGTGAGTTCGTTAAGGGAAAATCCATAGCAAAACTTTGCTAACGCCAAAATGCAAAATAACTTGCACCCTGATGAGTCCGTTAATGGCGTTGAGGTGAATGGAGTCAAGAGTCCTAAAGATTACTTGGAAATCGCAGTTGTAAGTTTATGGGAAAACTCTGGATCCACCAGTTGTGAGGTACGAGAGACAGACCATAGCTGAGTGATGCTTTATTCCTGAGACTCCTTACAACTACTCGCCTCCTCAAGACACTTATTAAAAGGGGATAATTTTAATGATTGTATGAAAAGAAATAAATGGGTAAAATATACATATTAGTCACTGTATCGAGATGGGGGTTGCAAGCATCCCCTTCGTTGGAACACTATGACTGGAGGGCCGTTATCCTCGATACGCGGTTGCAGGATGCATACCTGGTGGAGAGAACCAGGGGGTTCGACTGCTAGTTGTAGTTTCTTGGAACCGCGTCTGGTCGGACTTCTTGCGTCTTCTATTTGTTTGTTCTGGGGAAGTACTCGTGGGCGCCGCACTTGCTGCTTGCACATGTCGACATCGCTTTCTGAATTATCAGGCTTTAATCTGTCCAGTCAGCCAGTCTTCTGCTTCGTGGACCATGATCTTGAATGCCTTCTTTGTCCTCTTCAGCACACGATAGGGCCCTTTATAATGACTTGAGAGCGGGGGCCGGTGACCGTCCTGTCTGACGAAGACGTAGGGGCAGGTGTCCAGCGAGGCAGGCCTAAATTGCTTTGTCCTGTCTACATACGTTTTGTGGCAGGGCGTGAATTTTCCTGCGAACAAAGCTGGGCTAACGTCTTCGGTGTCTGGATTGGAGGGGGAAAACTCGCCAGGTTCCACAAGCATCTCCTCATAAATTGTCATGTTTAGTGGAACCGTTCATAACAAACAGAAAAGATCGGTTGCATTCCTGAACTAGAATAATAATATTTTTATCATATTTATATAATAAAAAATCAAAATAGAACAGATACTTTATTATATTTTCAATTAAATTTATGATTTAGATTTTATTTTATTATGTTTTATTTTGTTAATTAACAAAATGAAATGAAATAAGACTTGGTAACGTTACCATCTTAAACAACAACAGAGAGATTGTGCGAGTCCTAAGTTTAATCACAATTTCTTCCCCTTCTAATGATTTTACTGTCTATGTTAGTTCAAGTTGTATTAATGTCAAACCATCCAGCACGGATCCATGTCTCGTACGGATTTCCAGTTATGTTAGAAATTAATGTATTTTTAACCAAAAGTGACAAGGTTAGCTGCATGGTAAGCCAGTCATGGCGGAGAAGACTTGAGTGACAAGATGAAAATTGTTCAAATAAGGTACTTTTATTTTCCCAACTTTTGATTCTGTTATTTATGCATTTCCGCACAATTCTATTGCTGTAAATCTTTTTTTTTTCAAGGTCTTGTGTATGGTAACTGCCACTTATATGTATGGTGACGCCCGTGAGGGGAAGCTAGGAATGCGTCGGTGAGGGAGGTAGCAAAAGGGCGTGAGCCCCATAGGTAACCATACGGTTTAGTAGGCTAGATTAGGCTGGGAAGTTGGTGGTCTCGGTTGGTTCAGATTGCCTGGAGCTTATCTTCGGGCAAGGGCCTCTTAGAGTCAAGGTCATGGCCCCCAATGGTGTTCTTGTATACAGTAGAGGTTTGCAGACCAACGGGCATAGATATTTTACTAAACGGTCATGATTAGGAAATTGGAAAAAAATTTTAATTTTTTATGCACGAGGGAGGAACCGCCCGCTGATATATAAAGGCTCCTGTGGATGTATGTATGATAGCGGCCACCTGTATGTATGATGACGACTGACTAAGAATACGGCAGTGTGAGGGTTATCGCAGGGAGCTGTTAGGGAAGGACACGGGGTGTAGGTCAGGTTAAGGTGGGCAAGTTTATGTTAATTTGTGTCCAGATTTTAGGGTACCACAAATTACTGGAATCTCCTGGTAAATACCGAAATCCCCTACAATATCACTGCAAATCCTTAGAAATCGATGAATGATATGTTTATTAAAATACGTTATTTTTTAGTAAATTAATTAAATAAAATGTGTATTGTAAAGCATTTTTCTATATACCCTTTACACAATACATAAAAGGGTACAGAACCTAACAAACCCACCTTACCTAACCTAGTAGTTCCCAGGTCACAACCCCTAGGTGGGGGCAAGCCCCCGGACCCCCTTTCCAGGTCACAAACCTTCCCAGGTCACAACCCCTAGCCAAGGTTCTACATGGAAATATATAAAAAATATAAATGCCAAAAGCATAAAAATAACGTATTTTAATAAAAACATTATTTATCGATTTCTAAGGGTTTGCAGTGATATTGTAGGGGATTTTGGTAATTTTCAAGGGGATTCCAGTATTTACCTGAAGATTTCAGTAAATCCGGGGAACTCCAGTAATTCGAGGTACCGCATATTTTATGGTCACTGGAGGAACTGGCCGCTGATAAACAAAGGCTCCAAGCACAGCGTTATTAGTTTAATGAATATGTGATTCATACATTTGGCGAGGAATATCTGTTGACAAGGTAATTTATGAATAGCCTGGTTAGATATTTATCGAACATTATGGGTACACAGAGCAAGTTTTGCATAATGCAATCTTTGATAGGTGCAAATTGGACGAGATTGGGAACCTTGCTGTAAATCTGTGCTCTACAGTGTATATTTATTTATTTATTTTTCTTTTTTTTTTTTAACCATACAATTGACTAGAGTCTGGGAAAAAGTATTTTTCTCACAATTTCTAAAGTGACCATAATATTTGAGCTACTG
This sequence comes from Palaemon carinicauda, assembly GCF_036898095.1. Classification (NCBI taxonomy): domain Eukaryota; kingdom Metazoa; phylum Arthropoda; class Malacostraca; order Decapoda; family Palaemonidae; genus Palaemon; species Palaemon carinicauda. The sequence goes on from NW_027171954.1 coordinate 17,988, forward strand.
TATAACCTTCATTTTGTTTCTAAATGTATTTATGACTAAACAGAATTGCAATAGAATATGAATTCCTATGTATAGATATGTATTTGATATTTTAAATGTTTTTCTAAATAACTTTTGTATAAAGGGGGAACAGTATATAGTTTTTTCAATCGTTGCCCAGAATTTTATTGTAAATTAGGAAAAAAATTGTAAAAATATTTTATTTTTTGATGTTTGATTTATTACTCCAGACACATAGCGATGAAGTACAATTTATGGTCTACCACTAGCATAGAGCTATTTTTTGCCTAGGTTCATAATTTGAGTTTTAATGAATATTTGAAATAAAATATATATTTGAGGATGTACAGTATATCATGTCCATCAGTCATTCGTTAAAATATATTTTCTGGGCTCAATCCCTGTGCCGCCCAGTGAAATGCTCCTTATGCACCATTTCAAAGGAATATAACTGCTAATATTACCAGAGAAAAAATGTAAAGGAATGCTAGGTTGAACTAGCTCGCTCACCTAATGGTGTCGGTATAGACTGGGGTGAAATACCAGAGGTCTCGTACCATTTAGACTTCTCCTCTTCGAAATCCCTCAATAGTGAGGTGCAGTTCAACCTCCCCTGCCTCGCAGACCAGTACTACTAACTCAACCCACGCTTGCCCATCACTCCTTTCAAGCACCTGATTCATATAAGTCCAACGTATTTTTTTTTCTCGTGTTTTCCATTGGATTTATCATCAACTTTCTCTCGATGGCCGATTCCCAAGATACCCCATCGAAGTTAAGTACTTTATCCATGAGTTTTAGCGAGATTGGGCTGTGTAATCTTTGTTTTTATTATTGAGAAGTGTTTATATATGAACGGCGTCCCCGTTCTTACTTTCGCCTCTGCCCTTTGTCTCGTTAGTTCGTCCGTCTTTAATATTCGTTCGAACTTTTAGGAGTTTTTTCCTTATATTCATATAGTACGCCGACTTTATGCTTTCATATAGCATTTATTTTATGTTATCCTATGATATCGGTGTTAGCGTTTCATCAGGAGTAGGTTATGTTGGTATGCCTGCATTCGTGCATGTTGGTGGATAGCGTCACCATTGAGATTGTTTCGCTAGTTCTAGGAGCTTTAATATCGACCATCTCACTTATTATTAGTAAAACCTTTTGTTTTATTATGCTCCACCTAGTTTTATGTTTGGTTCGAGTGGGACTCTCGCGTATTTTGTTGTTTTTACTGTTCGATCTACCGCTTCAGTAACTAGGTTGGTACCCCTGCTTTCCATCTCCTAATGGCGTCATGCTCCTCCCTTACCACTCGCCCGAGTCCCTCTCTCGCCATATTTTTTTCTGCATGCCTAACCTTACTTACGTGATTTCGCTTTTAATTCATTAATTATTTTTATGTATTTGTGCATTGATATTATATTTATTGCTTTACTCCGTTATGATCATATTTTTGGGATTTTCATGTCATGATTGAGGGGATCTCCAGTTGATAGCCCTGTCTACCACTGCGCACTGGCGATTCCCCGGTACCATTACCCCCCCCAACAGGTTGGGGAGGCTATTCCATCCCCCCCCTTCAGTGTACACCCTTCCTCTCACTCGATGGTTGTTGGTTATGATTTACGGGTCAAGTATGCTTGTACCTCAGTCTTCCATCAACGTTCCGACATATTGAGGACTGAGTATACCAACGGGGTATGACTTAGTCTCATTCATTCATACCGGGCGGTTTCGTCTTCCCCCTCCCGTCGCCCCGATTGGCCATCGGTCGGGGAGGGGGAAGGCCGGGACCACCGGGGACTATCACACGTGATTAGTCGGTATAACTGCACCTTGGTGTAACCTTGCTTTTAGCTACAGTTGTTAGAATGAGCACTTATATTAGGAGTGTCCCCACCTACGGTACCTCCTGCTATTATCGTCCGTATAGGACTTATTATATCCCATATCATTATATTATATTCTACATGAATCATTACCTTTGTCCCGGTACCTCCGGTAAGGTAGGGGGGTTCCATTGGCTCCCCCCGCGCTCTCCCGTTGTACCCTCCCGTCATCAGACATCGGAGCCGCCGGGCTCTTAACTACAAGACCGGTTGACACTGACACGGTTTTGATTAATATCCTCCCTCCGGGAGCCCTATTCATTACAGACATTAGTTTCAGATCATAATTGGCGTTCTCTATTTATGTACTTTAAGGATGTATCTTAGGTACTTTAAGTTACTTTAAGTTTACTTTAAGTTTACTTACCAACCTTGTTCCCCGGCCCCGGGGGCCCCGGAACTAGTTATGATTATATATTCATTACTGTTTTTTGCATCCTTTTTCATACCCGACTCTACCGGATTGCTCTTGGAATAGTCTCAGTTCTCTGCATGTTTAGTCTAAGGCTATACATTTATTTTACCCTTATAGAGAAACTAGTAGATGCTCATGGACTATTCCTTTTACAGGTGGTCCGTTGCCGGATGACAGCCTGCGCGGCCGTCCTTCACCAGCCTTGTGGACATGCTGTCTGTCGGTCCCACGCGGACTGTGGGATCCAGATGGACGATATTGTGGTATGGCACCCTGACAACTGCCTTATCTGTTATGACCATATCTCCACCCTCGCTTCAGATTCGGTGAGCCTCTTTCAGTCATTTTTGTATTTACATTCCCTTCACTGGGCGGCATCAATATGATACATACTCATTGACTTCTGTTATGAATCTTCGGGTTCATTCATCATTTTGTCCCTCGGGTTTGCTAACCTTATCCCCGTCCTTTCAGAGTTCCCAGGCGGTTAAAACTTCAGCAAGAGCCACTTTGAAATTGTGGGTAGGCGGCTTCGCCCGTAACGTAAAGGCCAGGAAGCCCTACGTCCTCTCAGAAGATTATTGTAGTCTTATCTACCCGAACGCAAAATCTTCGGCAGCAGTGCCTAGGCAAGTGGCGGCTCCTATAATTGCTGACATTGCGGAAACCGTAGAACTCAATCTCGTCCAGGATACAGACATCCCTGACGACCCGGACCCCATCGAAGACAATGTTACGGCTCTGACCTTAGACATAGAGCCCATGGTTTTAGACGAACCAGACACAGGTAAGGTGGTAAGTGAGGCAGGTGGGTCTGGCGCTAAGACCTCTCTTCTTAGCCCCTCTTTTTCTTCAACTTCTAATAATTCTTCCTTTCTTGGTTTTGAAGGGAACCGCGAATCCTCCCCGAGATCGCTCTCGGTTCCTCCCAAGGTCAAATCTCAGAAGAGACCTTTAGTGAGGACTCGTAAGAATCCTACACTACCTGGATCATCGAAGCCCAAGAAGGCTCCCCTCCCCGGAGCTCCTAGTGGCTCGACTAGCACTGCCCCTATGTCTCAGGACCCGGGAGTGCAGTCATCCCCCTTAATTACCACGACCAACTTCGACCCGGTGGCCCTCACGAATATGTTGTCGAGGGTCGTTACAGAGCAGATTAGTTCTATACTTTCTGCCGTCACCAGAAGACTAGATACCCTGGAAGGTGGACTGCCTCAACAACAGCAGTTCCTCATCCCGGACGCCTCAAAACTTCCACCCTTCACGAAGAACAACCCGTGGAAAATGGCGCTCCACTGTCCTTTCACGGACGGAATGTTGACCATCGAGGGTTTTGGGACCAGGCCCATTGAAGATTTTGAGTTCTTCCCTCCCGGCCTTCAATTTCCTTTCCCCGGCTTCGCCCGGCTTACGGAAGAGGCTCTTGTCCGGCTAGATAAGGTCCCTAAAGAGACCGTTATCTTTCCGAAGGAACAGGCTCAGTCTGTTTGGGTTAGAACTTTAAATGAGTGGGGTTGTACAAACACCATGCTGACCCCCCACAAGAGTACTTACACCATGTTTCTTGTGGACGAACAGACCCCTACTCCTTGCGTCACCAAAATGGTTGAATTAGCCCTTCAGGCAGTGACCGAAGATATGCCTTTGCCACAACTCCGGGAGACAGATCCTACATCTCTGCTGTTCCCATCAGATAATGAATGTTGGCTTAACATTCAATCGACAATCACTTCTGGTAAGCTATCCGCTGACTGTGCATCGACGCAATTCAGTGAACGCCTCCCAAGACTACCTGAAACCTTAATCCGACTCGAGTTCGAGTCCCGGTCTAGGTTTAGCCGGAGCCTCAACGTCTCGACTATGGCGGAGATGTTTTCTCTTACTTATGACGAGGAACACTCCTTTAAAGTTATGACTAAAGCCACCCTGCAATCTTTGTTAGCAGATTGCTACGACTTCTTGGTGGCCAAAAGACGTTGCCGTAGGCATGTCTTATCTGAAGCTACTATCCGCCATGAGCCAAATAAGCTCATTAAAGCCTCTGCTTGGGGTCCGGACCTATTCCCGGAGGACATGGTCAACTCGGTATTGAGTGAAGCTGCCAGAGTGAACCAGAGCCTCAAAGTCCGTTGGGGTCTCACTCCCAAACGGAAGTTCGAACAATCGAGCATTCACTCCCGGGGCAGAAAGAGGCTACGCCCTTATAGCTCTACCCAATTCCGCCAACCTCTTCAAGTAGTCCAGTCGGCCCCGGTCTCTCAGGGCATCCAACCCTCCACCTCCAAGTCTCAGCCCCAAGTGAAGTATGTCCTCGTCCCTGAAAGCCAAGTGGCCTCGAACTCGTTTACCTCTCCTGTTTATAACCCGGTCTATGAGTCCCGGTTTTCCTCCCAAGGATACCAACGAGGCAGGGGCCCCGGTTCGAGTTGTTCTTTTCAGAACAGAAGCAAAGGGAGATATTTCTCCCGTGGAAAAGGGTCACGTGGTGGCCGAGGCGGTAAAACCTCCAACTACTGACGGTCTTCAGGTAGGAGGGAGACTTTATGTGTTCCGGAGTCGCTGGAAATTCAGTCCTTGGGCCTTCAGCATAATCTCCAAGGGCCTGGGGTGGAGTTGGATAGAAGGGCCTCCTCCACCGAACAAATTCCATCAACCATCGACACCGGACCTACTTTTGTTTACCCAAGATCTTCTTCGCAAGAACGCGATCAAGGAAACGAAATATCTGAAGTTTCAAGGTCGCTTATTCAGCGTTCCAAAGAAAGACTCCGACAGCCGAAGGGTCATCCTCGATCTGTCTCGACTAAACTTGTCCATTCAATGCGACAGGTTTCACATGCTTACCGTCTCGCAGGTGCGAACCTTGCTTCCCCGTGGGGCCGTCACCACCTCCATCGATCTTACCGATGCTTACTATCACGTTCCAATAGCGAGACACTTCCGCCCATTCCTAGGATTCAGACTGGACGACAAGGCTTACACGTTCAAAGTGATGCCTTTCGGGCTCAACATCGCGCCCAGAATCTTCACGAAACTGACGGAATCGGTCATTCAGGAACTCCGATCCCACGGAATCCAAGTCGTCGCATACCTGGACGATTGGCTAATCTGGTCAGACAACGTCGAGGATTGTCTCAAGGCAACAAACAAGGTGATCCAATATCTTCAGTTTCTGGGATTCCAAATAAACTTCGGAAAGTCTCGTCTGACACCAGAGACCAAATTTCAGTGGCTGGGATTACGGTGGGACCTACGTTCTCACACTCTGTCTCCCCAGGTCCAAGAGGATAGAGATTGCGAAAAATACCAAACGCTTTCTCGGGGAAAAGATAATTTTCAATATTTAACTTAGCCGGTGATTATAATAGCTGCAACTCTGTTGCTCGACAGAAAAACTCTACGTAAAAATTCGCCAGCGATCGCTACACAGGTAGGGGGTGTACTCAACAGCACCATCTGTCGTTCAGATACCCATTACTCATTGTAAACAAAGAACTCAATTTTCTCTCTGTCGGGCTACCGGCAAGACCTACTAATTCGCTGTTGCTAACTGGATTTGTTTTCACAACTATTTGGTGAAGTACACTATTCTAGTTTTGAGCTTTCGCTATGCAGGTGTTTTATCTTCATCTTAAAACTTGAACTCGTTTTGGATAGATTTAATTAGGGTGACAAAGAGAGTATGGACTTTCTTTCACTTTTAAATGGCCGACCCTTTCCTTAGACGGAAGTGTGTTTAGGCTTTTAGTAATTATCTTATCACGTTATAGATTTTCCTATATATATTTTATATCTCTCCGCCTTTATTAGGCCTCTTTGATTAACTTTCCATTTTTTATAAACATATAAAAATAAATTTTAATGCTTTGTTTATATAGACCTTTCCTGAGAGTAGGCGGTCCTAACTTGGAAACCGAAGTTAATCAACGTTGAGCCCTTTATATCGTCTTTAGCTTTTAAAGAGCTAAGGATTTAAAACTTTTTAAATGTAATTTTTTTTGAAAGAATTTCTTTGATAGTCTTCGTACTGTTTTCAAAGATGAACTAACGTTTAGTTTTTATGCTACGCAGTTGTTGACGTTCAAGACGTTCAACATGCGCTCTATCGTTACGATAGAGAGAGAGTGTATCACGGTTTCACTTTGCAGTAAGAGTAAATCGATTCTGACGTTTTGTTCATTCTTTCTTAGCTTAAATGTTTTAAATTCTAATTTAAAGGAACTTTTTATTTGAAAAACCTTTCAGTTTTTTCCTTTAGTCAATAACATGTTTTTTTGACGATATATAATTGGGCTCTTCTCTTAGGTGCGAAATCAAGAGAGAAAGAGAGAGAGAGATAGAGACGGAGGGAGAGAGAGGAGAGAAAACGTTCCGTTCAAGCGGGTAACGTTGTTCTCGTGTTACTCACGTTCCTAGTCGCTGTACGGGGAGGAAGGATAAAACGTTTTTAGGTTTTTATTCTCGTCCCCAGGCTATGTGCGGTGAGAGATTGAAAACGTAGTTATATGAACTAGTGTTTAGTCTCTTTCCCAGCCACTGATTTTTTTTTTTTATCTTAACTTATGTTTTCTGTTTTTTGCTGGTATTATGAGCTTGCATTATACGACTAATTTCGCAATTACTACCTTTTAATGAAGGGTAGAATTGCGTGTTTCAGGTAGAAATAAGTGCAAAACAGAAAATCGAAGTGATAAAGTGATATGCGCAAAGTGTTAGTGTTGCGTCCGAGGCGCAAGTGTTACAGTGTTGCGTCCGAGGGTTCGTCTGTTCGTGCCTGTCGTTCCCAAGCCCAGGGGAGAAGTAATGTCAAACGACTTATGGGTTCGAGAGGCCTTGACCAACGAACAGACGTTTTTCCCTCTATGGTATCGGGTGTATCTTACCAAGATCTCCCCTGCCATAAGACGAGAGAGACGTTGTTTCTCCTCGCCATCCGTAGGCTTTTCGCATAAGAAACCTGTCACAAGGTTTCGGAGCCCTTAAGCGAAAGTCAGTCCTTTCAGAACAGGTCCAGCGTCCTGGTTACAGCTATTAGGACAGCTCTGACCCTATGCAGTCATCGGATAACTGCTCGCCGCCTAACAAAAGCGTAACACAGACTCCGAGAGTCTTTTTTTGTAGGCAAAGTGTTGCGGTCACAGACGTTACCTTCGTCTATTACCACAACCATTTCCGTTGATCCGTAAGGGGTTGTATGGCAAAACATGCAGTATATGCTTGCCTCCCTTATGGAAGACTATTCTGCCGATTAGTCCGTTGAGTCTAGCCGTTTATCTCATCGATATCCTGGCTTTCAGCCAACCTAACGTTCCTTTGTGCTTACTGTTGACGTTGGCGTAGCTTAGTCACGTCAGTCAGGTTGTTTAGAACCACACTCGATGCGGTCTCGTGTGGTTTTTCAGCCGCATTTGGACGTTAGGCCACTGGCTGATGCTCCTGTTGACGTTCAAGACGTTCACTAACAATCGGAGTTGACTTGTTTTGACGCTGTGCGTCAACCTCCGCATTCTAGAGTTGTTTTGACTGCTCAGTCTAGGCAGTCAAAGCAGTCTCGAGTGGACGCTGTGCGTCCTAACGCACCTGTTGTGGTTGACAGTTCAGTTGTTGACAGTTCACAGACTGTCAAGCAGTTACATGACGTTGCGTTCTGGTCCGTTACTAATGCTCCAGTGAGAGACTCAGCTTTTATCGGACAAGGTTCCTGTAGATGAGGAAGTTGCTGTTCTCCCTCCTAGTGATATTCCCTTGAGGACTCTGTCAGATGGAGAGGAGCCTAAAGCTGCTTAGCCTCCTATGGACTTTAATTAAATCATGATGATTTTTTTAAGGATCTTCGTCCGGATCTTTATGTAAATGCTGCTCCTCGTTCGCCTAAACGTCAGAGCTTACACTAGGCCTAGCTACTTCGAAGCCGTTGTTTTTAAGCTAGTGCTCTCTTGCTCTCCTAGAGAGCGTTACATTGGCTAGGCGACTGGTTTTTCACCAGGAGGAGTTTGGGGGATACAGCCTTTGCTTTCCCTTCTTTTAAACTGGTTTATAGAGCGAGAGTCTGATATGACACGAGAGAAGTTCTCGGCTTGGGAGTTCATGCCTCTGCCCAGATAGACTTCTCAATTCTGGTAGACTCTCCCTGGCGCCTAGCCAGGAGACGCTCCAAGATTTTACAGGTCAACTTCACAGCTGTTGTCGAGCCTTTGAAGTTTTGCTGTACTATTATGTCACGCATAACAAGGCTTTCAGGGATGGTAAACGGTTCCGCCTCAGTCGCTAACCCCGTCTGTTGCCACACCTGCTCCCGTAGACCCTAAATGGGCTTTGCTGCAAGACATGCAGTCCAAGCTTGCGTCCTTGATAGAGGACTTAAATGCGGAGAAGGACCTTCTGGCCAACAACCTTCCAACCGGTCGGTTGTGCGCCCTGTTGACGCTGAGGTAACCTACTCGCGTCTGCCAGTTGAGGTGGTTACTCCACCGATGCGACTCAGTGTGGGTTGCCAGCCGCACGTTGACATTAAGCGACGCTCGGAGGTGGTTTTTGACGTTCAGGACGTTCAACAACCAGCAGAGGTGACTTGTTTTGACGCAGTGCGTCAACCTCAGCAACCCGGTAGGGTGTTGACTGCACAACCCAGACTGTCTAGACAGTCTCGGGTTGACGCTGTGCTTCCTCGCGCACCCATGGTTGTTGACAGTTCACAGACTGTGCAGCAGTTCCATGATATTGCGTCCGGCTCCGTCACGCATCCACCAGTGCGACCGGATTTAGCGAGCCAGACGTTGCCCACTCCGTTGCCGTTTCCTCATCAGTTTCGGATGAGGAACCCTCTGATGAGGACGTTGCTGAACAACAAGATGATCAGCCCCCAGCCCTGCTATCCATCCAGAAGATGCTGAAGAAGGAACGCTGCTCAGTCAGGCTGTGGATGAGTCTGGTAGGGACACTGTCATCCGTGGATCAATTTGTGTCACTAGGAAGACTACACCTCCGTCCTCTTCAATACCATCTAGCTTTTCACTGGAAAAAGGACAAGACGCTAGAAGCGGTCTCGATCCCGGTTTCCGAAAAGATAAAGTCTTGTCTGACTTGGTGAAAGGACAATATCAACCTAAGAGAGGGTCTTCCCCTGGCTGTTCAGACTCCCAACCACGTTCTCTTCTCGGACGCATCGGACGTAGGCTGGGGTGCGACATTAGACGGTCGGGAATGCTCGGGGATATGGAACTCGAGTCAAAGGACAATGCATTTCAACTGCAAGGAGCTACTGGCAGTTCATCTGGCCTTGAAAAGCTTCAGGTCTCTCCTTCAAGGCAAAGTGGTGGAGGTGAACTCGGACAACACCACGGCTTTGGCGTACATCTCCAAGCAAGGAGGGACCTACTCTCTGACGTTGTACGAGATCGCAAGGGACCTCCTCACCTGGTCAAAAGGTCTAAACATATCACTAGTAACGAGGTTCATCCAAGGCAACTTGAATGTCATGGCAGATTGTCTCAGTCGGAAGGGACAAATAATTCCAACAGAATGGACCCTCCACAAGGATGTATGCAAGAGACTTTGGGCCACCTGGGGCCAGCCAACCATAGATCTCTTCGCAACCTCGATGACCAAGAGGCTCCCAATATTTTGCTCTCCAATCCCGGACCCAGCAGCAGTTCAAATAGATGCCTTTCTCCTAGATTGGTCACATCTAGATCTATATGCATTCCCTCCGTTCAAGATTGTCAACAAGGTACTGCAGAAGTTCGCCTCTCACGAAGGGACAAGGTTGACGCTAGTTGCTCCCCTCTGGCCCGCGAGAGAATGGTTCACCGAGGTACTTCGATGGCTAGTAGACGTTCCCAGAACACTTCCCCTAAGGGTGGACCTTCTACGTCAGCCACACGTAAAGAAGGTACACCAAGGCCTCCACGCTCTTCGTCTGACTGCCTTCAGACTATCGAAAGACTCTCGAGAGCTAGAGGCTTTTCGAAGGAGGCAGCCAGAGCGATTGCTAGAGCAAGGAGAACATCCACCCTTAGAGTCTACCAATCGAAGTGGGAAATCTTCCGAAACTGGTGCAAGTCAGTATCCGTATCCTCGACCAGTACCTCTGTAACTCAAATAGCTGACTTCCTCTTATATCTGAGGAAAGAACGATCTCTTTCAGCTCCCACTATCAAGGGTTACAGAAGCATGTTGGAATCAGTCTTCCGTCACAGAGGCTTAGATCTTTCAAACAATAAAGATATACAGGACCTCCTTAAGTCTTTTGAGACCACGAAGGAGCGTCGTTTGGTTACACCTGGTTGGAATTTAGACGTGGTACTAAGATTCCTTATGTCAGACAGGTTCGAGTCGCTACAATCAGCCTCCCTGAAAGATCTCACCTTAAAGACTCTTTTCCTGGTATGCTTAGCCACAGCTAAAAGAGTCAGTGAGATTCATGCCTTCAGCAAGAACATCGGATTCTCATCTGAAACGTATATGTTCTCTACAACTTGGTTTTCTAGCCAAAAACGAGCTGCCTTCTCGACCTTGGCCAAAATCGTTCGATATTCCAAGCTTATCGTATGGTTGGAAATGAACTAGAAAGAGTCTTATGCCCTGTAAGAGCTCTTAAGTTCTATTCAAAACGAACTAAACCTTTACGAGGCCCGTCTGAAGCTTTATGGTGTTCAGTTAAGAAACCATCTTTGCCTATGTCAAAGAATGCTTTATCCTATTTTATCAGACTGTTAATACGAGAAGCTCATTCCCATCTGAATGAGGAAGACCAAGCTTTGCTGAAGGTAAGGACACACGAAGTTAGAGCTGTCGCAACTTCCGTGGCCTTTAAACAAAATAGATCTCTGCGAAGTATAATCGACGCAACCTATTGGAAAAGCAAGTCAGTGTTCGCGTCTTTTTATCTTAAGGATGTCCAGTCTCTTTACGAGAACTGCTACACTCTGGGACCATTCGTAGCAACGAATGCAGTAGTGGGTGAGGGCTCAACCACTACAATTCCCTAATTCCATAACCTTTTTAATCTTTCTCTTGAAATGTTTTTATTGTTTTTGGGTTGTCCGGAAGGCTAAGAAGCCTTTCGCATCCTAGTTGATTTGGCGGGTGGTCAAAGTCATTTCTTGAGAAGCGCCTAGATTAGAGGTTTTGATGAGATCCTGTTGTATGGGTTGCAACCCTTGATACTTCAGCTCCTAGGGGTCGCTCAGCATCCTAAGAGGATCGCGAGGCTCCGTAAGGAAGACGTACTTAAAAAGGCAGAGTAATTGTTCAAGTCGACTTCCTTACCAGGTACCTATTTATTTTGTTTAGTTATTTTGATAACTTCTAAAATGAAATAAAAATTCTTAGCTCATATGATGTAAACATATTTTGCTGGTCTCTACCCACCCCCCTGGGTGTGAATCAGCTATTATAATCACCGGCTAAGTTAAATATTGAAAAATGTTATTTTGATAATAAAATAAATTTTTGAATATACTTACCCGGTGATTATAAATTAAAGGACCCTCCCTTCCTCCCCAATAGAGACACAGTGGACCGAGGAGAAAATTGAGTTCTTTGTTTACAATGAGTAATGGGTATCTGAACGACAGATGGCGCTGTTGAGTACATCCCCTACCTGTGTAGCGATCGCTGGCGAATTTTTACGTAGAGTTTTTCTGTCGAGCAACAGTTGCAGCTATTATAATCACCGGGTAAGTATATTCAAAAATTTTTTTTATTATCAAAATAACATCTTCCAGAAGGAACCAGGAGAGGATTCTAGGGTCCCTACAATTCGCTTCAGTGACAGACCTCCTTCTGAAAGCGAAACTGAAAGACATCAACCGAGTTTGGCGCTCCAGAGCGAACAACAAACGTCGGGACAAGAAGACACGCCTTCCTCCCATTCTTCGGAAGAGGCTTCTCCCATGGACAACCGCCAAGAGCCTATCAAAGTCGGTTCCGTTGCAGTACCCCCCTCCAAGGATAGTTATCCACACGGATGCCTCCCTATCAGGTTGGGAGGCTACTCCCAACACAGGAAGGTTCAGGGCCTTTGGTCCACAATGTTCCAACAATTTCACATAAACGTCCTGGAGGCCATGGCTGTCTTACTAACCTTGAAACGTCTTTCCTCGGCCAAGAAACAACATCTGAGGATAGTCCTCGACAGCGAAGTCATAGTCCGTTGTCTAAACAGAGGGGGCTCCAAGTCAGGTCCCATCAATCACGTGATGGTGGCAATCTTCTCCCTGGCGGCCTCAAACCAATGGCACCTATCCGCCGTCCATCTGGCTGGAGTTCGGAACGTTGTGGCAGACGCACTCTCCAGGACGGTACCGTTGGAGTCAGAATGGTCACTAGATCGCAAATCCTTTCAATGGATCCTCTTCCAAGTGCCGGATCTCCAGGTAGACCTCTTCGCGACGGAATCCAACCACAAGCTGAAATGTTATGTGGCCCCCAACCTGGACCCTCGGGCTTACGCCACGGATGCCATGTCTCTCGACTGGAACGCCTGGGAAAGGATTTACCTTTTCCCACCGGTGAACCTACTGATGAAAGTGCTGGACAAACTTCGAACCTTCAAAGGTCAAGTAGCCCTGGTGGCCCCCAATTGGCCCAAGAGCAATTGGTTTCCTCTTTTACTGGAGCTGAATCTCCACCCTCACCAGATTCCCAACCCGACTTTGACCCAGATAGTACAAACGTGCACTGTGTTCGCTTCCTCAAACATTCAGACCACCCTAACTTTATGGACTTCATGAAGTTTGCGGCACACAAAGGGGCTAACATAGACCCCCAGAATACTTTATTTTTAGAATCTGACAAGAGAGACTCCACTCTTCGTCAATATGACTCAGCGGTCAAAAAACTAGCTAAGTTTTTTGAAAGATTCTAGTACTGACTTTATGACACTAAACCTAACTGTAACCTTTTTTAGAACCTTGTTTGAGTCGGGCTTAGCAGCTAACACTATTACTACCATCAAGTCTGCCTTGAAGAAGATTTTTCTAATCGGCTTTAATATAGATCTAACAGATTCATTGCTAGCTTCGATCCCAAGAGCCTGTGCCAGACTGAGACCATCTTCTCGTCCTAGCCCGATTTCCTGGTTTCTCAATGATGTTCTTAAACTAGCGTCAGAAACCGTCAACGATTCATGTGAGTATATCCCTCTACTCAGGAAAACTCTCTTTCTCGTGAGTTTAGCATCTGGCGCCAGGATTTCGGAATTAGCTGCCTTATCAAGGGATCCAGGCCACATAGAGTTCCTTCCGTCAGGAGAGGTCCTCCTCTCCCCAGACAAGGTCTTCTTGGCCAAAAATGAAGACCCTCAGAATAGATGGTCCTCCTGGAAAATTATCCCTCTCCTTCAGGATCCTTCCCTATGCCCGGTTACCACTCTAAAGTCCTTTCTATCAAGGACTTCCTATAAGACCTCGGGACCCTCACTCATCAGGGAGCGGGGAGGGACTATAACTTTGAAAGGGATCAGACAACAGATCTTGTATTTCATTAAACAGGCCAATCCAGAGTCTTTTCCTCACGTCCACGACATTCGGGCGGTAGCGACCTCAATAAATTTTTTCCATCATATGAACTTTACAGATCTCTCTAAATATACCGGATGGAAATCCCCCTCAGTGTTCAAGCGGCACTATCTTAAACAATTAGAGGCCCTTCAACTCGCTACTGTAGCTGCAGGGAGCGTGGTATCCCCCGGACAAATTCCTTCTAACTAATTCCTGAATCCTATATCTTCCACCTTCTTCCTCTTACCTGCCTCACTTACAGTTCCTACCTGAGTTCGGTTTGTTGTATCACACCCATGGGTGTTCCTAGTTCGTAACATTGCTATTTTATTATCATTGTTCAATTTATTCTTACCATACGAACTGTATTTCTTTAGTGTTCAAGTGTATGTAATTTGTTCCAGTGTTTGACCTTAATTGGTTTTATTTTAAGTTAATGTTCTTTTGTCTTCCCTTCCTGGGATATTATACCTTATCATGCTGATGTTATTAAAGACGACCGTCTTCTACGTTAACTTTTGATTAAACCACTGTTTGTTATGTTGATTTTAATTCGTTCCCGTATAGTTAATGAAGTTTGGGTTCGTTTTCTCTGGTACTATTTCACTGGGCGGCACAGGGATTGAGCCCAGAAAAGGGATTTTGACGAAGGAAAAATCTATTTCTGGACGAGAGACCTGTGCCGCCCAGTGAACCCACCCTATTTGCTCCCCCCCTGATCAGACCCCAAACTTAAGGGTGCTGTAAGGAGTGATGGGCAAGCGTGGGTTGAGTTAGTAGTACTGGTCTGCGAGGCAGGGGAGGTTGAACTGCACCTCACTATTGAGGGATTTCGAAGAGGAGAAGTCTAAATGGTACGAGACCTCTGGTATTTCGCCCCAGTCTATACCGACACCATTAGGTGAGCGAGCTAGTTCAACCTAGCATTCCTTTACATTTTTTCTCTGGTAATATTAGTAGTTATATTCCTTTCAAATGGTGCATAAGGAGCATTTCACTGGGCGGCACAGGTCTCTCGCCCAGAAATAGATTTTTCCTTCGTCAAAATCCCTTTATTCCAGCGCAACATAGAAACCTTCAGCGAAGCTGAAACTAGCCGTTGAATGCAAGGTATAACAACCCTCTGCTAGACACTTTTTATTTCGGCTCTGTAAAGACGTATTCTTTGTCCCGCCAAAGCCTTTTAACTTTATGATTAAAGGCAACGTGCATAAAGACTTATAAAAAGTCCTTTTTCTTTCAGTGTCTTGTAAGATTTTCGGTGATCAATCTATTCTGAAGAAGTGTTTTAATTCTCTCATTCAACCTTGTTTTGAGTATTAATCTCCTTTCTGGTCTTCAGCTGCTGACTCTCATCTTAATTTGTTGGACAGAAACTTACGGTCTATTAAATTTCTTATTCCTGATTTAGATGTTAATCTTTGGTGCCATCGTTCTCTTGTCGTCAGCACTTGGAGGGACGAGAGGAGGATCACCAAAACATTATCTCTGTTGGATTCACTGAGTCATTAACTACGCTGTGAATCCAGATCCTCATCCAACACGTCGACCCATGATGTCAGGGGCATAGGTATGCTCCTGACCCTTCTAAGCATATTACTCTGTGACGCAGGTTGTACAAGCAAGGGTGTAAATGCTCCAGGTGACTTTCACAACCTTTCTCCTGCAAGACGTGACCCACAGGAACTCGATACGATCTCTATTGGTCCTGTGGTGGCTGCACAACAGCTGGTTGTATACCTCAAGCTCCTTATTGGACAAGTAGCAGAAGGTTGAGGGCACCGTTACCCGGATTTAGTCTGCGTGAATGAAAAGATTTGACTGGCTCTTATTCTTTTCTTCATCCTCCCCTCTCGTGGGGAAAGCAGCATCCTGGTTTCTCTGCATAAGCTGACCTCAAACCACTGCAGGTAAACCATGCTCCCTTGTGTACCTAGTATTAAGCTAATACTGTTGCGTCCCCATACCCTGGCGACGTGGTATTGGGAAATTCTTGGTTACATCAGTTTTTTCCTACAATTGACTCTGAATAACTTTACCTAGATAGTCGCACTTCTGCATGTCTCAACACACAGCTTGTGTAGGCCGCGGACCTTGCATAACAAGGTTTTAGCGAGGGCAGGGACTCCTTATTTTTGAGTACTAACATACTCAGATAAGGAGCCCCCGGGTAGAGCCAGAAGCCAGATTGGCAGGGATGTCCACCCTTCCTAATGGGTGAGTCACCCCTAATATAGAGATTGGTTTGTATTCCAGTTACGGAACAAATGACAAATTCGTAGATAATGTGTATTTTTCCTAACTATACAAACCTTAGCTATTTATGCAAGCTTGCCCGCCAGCCCTATCCCCCTTGAAGTCCTACCTCCAAGGAAAGTGGGCTAAATCACAGGTGTGTGAACGGGAGTGGTAGGAAGCTACCCCCCTACCACCCCGCTAACTAGCGGTGTGGGTAGTTAACCCTCGCAAAATTCTAATGGCTCGTCATTTCAGCTCCGCTGAAAGTATAACCCCTAATAAATAGCTAAGGTTTGTATAGTTAGGAAAAATACAAATCATCTACAAATTTATCATATTTATAGGGCCTCATTGATATGTATCTATGGGTACAGTATTAAGAAAATAATTCAGATACAGTATAGTAGCTATTACATTATTTGTACTTAATGAAATATTCTTTTGCAGATAATGGTGTACGTCGTTCTTTGAAAGGAGAAACGCCCGTGCGTCCAGGCAGGACACTTTTCAACATCACGGGACAGAAAGGGTATCTATGCGTTCTTCCCCCCTCTGCCCAGAAAGGAGGCTATCAGATAAGTTTAGGGCATTGCAAGATCGAGCGATGATCTTCATAGCTCTGCTTCGGCAACATGCAGAATGATTCCCAGATCTTGTACAACTGCTCACAGAGGCCCCGAGGGAGCTCCCTCCACTTCCCGACCACCCGTGAAGATTTTCCATTGAGTGATACTATCGCTACGACCTCGCATCACGAGATTATCCAGCAGCTTCTTGCAAAGAGAGGCTTTTCGAAGCCAGATGCGAAGCACACGGCAGGATAGCTCCATGAGTCATCTGCTTCAGTGTATCAGGCGAAGTGGGAAGTTGTTTGTGGTGGATGTTGTGGACGGAGTATCTATCCACACAGTTCCTCTAGACCAACAGCCATCTTCTTTGCTCTCATCTAGAACAGGCTGACACCTCTAGGGAGAAAAATAACAAATCAGTTCAGTTCTAGGGGAACTTCCTGTCCATCAATTAGCGAGTCTTATGTCTTCTCAGTCCCGAGTCAAACTTCAAAAGTCGAGTCTAACGAGAGGAACACTATCTGGAAGGGGTTATTAACAAAAAGTGCCTGAACTTGAACCAGTTGAAAAAAAAACATGTTTCAGGATGGTATATGATAGGGTTCAAATGTAATTTTTGCGGAGAAGTTTTATTTTGCTGTGCAAGAGACTTTTGGATCAAAGAAAATGGGGTGATTTCAAATGTATTTATATTTATTTTTATAGGGCATTAAGTATATATCTCTGTGGGTATTGTAGGGAGAAAATAATTTAGATACAGTATAGTAGCTTTACATTACTTGTCCTTAATGAAATATTCTTTGTTCCAACACGGAGTACTGACCTCAAACTACTTTCTTAGGAGGATCTGGGATCTCCTCATTAACCGACCAAGAATTTTGCGTAGTTCCCCCCCTCTCTCCGTCACCTTGTTGGGGCGCTCTAGGGCGGAAGAATACTCGCCCCGGGGCGACCCGGGGTCAGCGCGCGAGGCAGCGCTGCTAGGTCTGAGTCGTCAGTAAGCGTCTGGTCGCAGCGTAGATATCATCTCGCCGCGCTCTCTCACTTATCCCGTCCGATCCACCTTATGTACCACGTGTTACTTTGTGTTCCTCATCCCTTGTGCACCACGTGTTCCCCCCCCAGATGCTGAAGCCTTGATGTGGATGGGGGGCTTAGGGATTAGCAGCTGGGTTCCGATGTTTGGTGGGAATTGCTTCCCCACTGGTCCTTAGTGCCAAGCTGTTGATCCAACTAAATTAGTCAGCACTTTCTCTTTTCCTTTTGTTTTTTCCTCTTTTCTCCCATCTCCAACTCTTGGACATGGACTTGTTATTGACTTTGGCTTATGTTTGATTATGGTTTGGCTGCCTCTTTGGATTTGACGCAGGTGGGATGGACGGCATGCCATCTCAAAAGAACTCGAGTACCTGACGTGACCGAGCGAGGGGAAAGTTTTATGTCAAACCTTTCCCTCAGTGCTGGGTCTGACGTTGACGGCCGTCATGACGCCTCAAGTGCTGAGGGCGGGGTGTATCTCTGGATATTGCCCCTAGGGCGGCCCTAATTGTAGGGATGAACCCGTCCTCTAAGTGTGGCTCCTTGGTGGGTGGGGGGAATATCCAGACGATATTAATCTTCTCGTCATTATGGCGAACCCACCGAAACCCGTTGACGACCAATCCGCTTCCTCTCTGGTTGACTCTTCCAGGGAAATAGTTCACTCGATGGACTCGCATTCATCCAGTGTTATTACTCTGGAACCTTTCATTCCAACTTCCCCCAGATGCCAGAGAAATAAAAACTCTGGCAGTTTAAATGAATATTTAAGGGTCCTATATTGTGAGGGAATTACTCGCAATGGGAATTATGAAGAATTATTTGATGTTCTGAAAAAGTTTAGAGATCTAACAAGAATGAAACTGCAGCTCTCCAAAGATAAACAAGAATTTGAGGCTTTTGTCACTTTTAGTAACACATTACAAGCTACAAATGCTTTTCATGAAATAAGAAATGGTAAAGTTTCTGACCTTTCTTGTCGAGTGAAATTGCATAGTATAAAAAATGTTTTAGACTCTGAATATGACTTTATACCCAAATGCTCTGCCTTGCATGAAGAAGTTCTGGAAAATACCAGAATAGTACCAGAACCAGTCTGGTATGTTGCTTCATACAAGGAGGGATGTAATGATCTGATAAAGGGGTATGAATGTATTGAAAAAAAGGTAGGCTGTATTCCACAGGGAAATT
Organism: Palaemon carinicauda; assembly: GCF_036898095.1. NCBI lineage: Eukaryota > Metazoa > Arthropoda > Malacostraca > Decapoda > Palaemonidae > Palaemon > Palaemon carinicauda. Next base: position 36,826 of record NW_027171954.1, read on the forward strand.
TAACACGCTATGGCCGTTGTCTGCTTATTAAAGCAGGTAACGAATCTCAAGCTGTATTATTGAATAATTTTAAAGCTTCCTCGTCAGATATAATCCAGAGAGTCTCTCCTCACCACTCTTACAACCACGCAAGAGGAATTATTTATAGTAGGGATCTAAGTGAATTTTCTGATGAAGATATACTGAAAAGATGCCCAGCTACCGTTCTTAAAGCTAAAAAACTAAAAGGGAATAATAATGCAATTTGTTTAATCTTTTCATCACATTACCAACCAGATTACATCAAGATCAGACACTTAAACATTCCGGTCAAGAAATTCCACCTACGACCAATGCAATGTTATAAGTGTTACGAGTATGGCCACATTAATGTAAAGTGTACTAATAAGAAAAGATGTTATATTTGTTCCGAATTTCATGATCCCAACGAATTCCACGATACCTCCGCCGATTTTACTCATGAAAAGTTTTGTTTCCATTGTGAGGGAGCTCACTCTCCCAATTCTAAACTGTGTCCTCAGTACAAACTGGAGCAATCAATAATTGAGACTGCCAATAATGAGCATATAACTTTTGGTGCAGCAAGGAAAAAACTTAATGGTTCTAATCCAACATATGCCAGAGTTTTGTCCAATCCCGTAAAGTTAAATAATAATTCAAGGAATACTTACCCCACAGTTACTGCTGGATCTAAATATCCTGAGATTTCACCTTCTTCATCAACAAATCCCTCAAGGCCCGACAAGATTTCCAATAATTCCAGCAAGCCACAGAACTTTCATCCAGTTCCAGCTATTCTGGAAAACAATAATAGCAGTAGAATAAACAAAAAACCAAATAACAAAGTAGGCCAAAATGATCCTTTAAAGCAAGAAGACCGTATTCCACTGCAAAACCGTTTCAACACACTTGCCACAGACAGTGCCAGCAAGGCTATAGAAAACATAGGAGAAATAGAGATGGTTGATATCGAGCCCCATAAATCAAAATGCGTAAGCAAGAAAAGAGTAATTGAAGATACAACACCACCCAAACCCAAAAAAACAAATAATATAGAATTTATACCAGATGCAATTGAAATGGATATCGAAAAATTACTAGAACTCCCAACCTCTGGACCCGAACCTAACACAGTCAATAACCACATCACTAAACAAGTGATAAACGTTGAAGTCCATAGGAATCCCAATGACCCTCAAGGAAGTGAAAGCAAGTCAAATAATAATGCACCCATTAAAGAAATAAGCCCTTCTCCAGTTCTAGGTATGACTGGAAAATTAATGCTTTCACGTGAAACAATGGCAGAAAATACAACACACAAAGTTTCATGTGGTTGTAATGATTGCTTCATGGCAGAATTTAATGACCCTAAAAATCTAAATGTACATAAGATGAATAATATAATAGATAATTTTACTAAGAACAAAAACAAAAACCAGTATGGCAAATTAGAAAGCCACAATGCTGGTTGTATGTGTGTTGACCATCTAATAAAGAAACGTGCAACAGGCACCCTCCAACTGGAAAAATTTATAGAGAAACTTAACCTTAATCCAAATGACACTCAGGAAGCTAATACAAACAAGGGTAAAACCCAGGGAGCCATACCCAAGGAACCAAATCTTGATTCAAAAACTACATCTAGCGTAGTCAAGCAGAAACCCGTCTCCAATAGAATAAGCAGAAATAATGCCTGACCCAGTGGAAATTTATCTTCTTTGCCGTAACGTTCAACCCTTACATAATTCAGTGGAATATTAATGGTCTTAAAACCCGTTTACATCTAAGGGAAATCCAAAGACTATTGAAAAATTATAACCCTATTGCAATATGCTTACAACATACTAATGATACTGTTCCTTCAATAGGAAACTACAATTTAGCATCTCGCTCAATCCCTTCTCCCAATGCTTTAGGGACTGCAGTATATGTTCATAATAAAGTAACTTATGATGATTCAATATTCAACACATCAGAATTTCAATTATCTGGAGTTAGATTACATCTAAATAACAACACCTTTAATATCTATATGATGTACAATCAACCCTCTTTCAACTATGATATACAAAATCTACCTAAAGTACTCCCAAATATGCAAGAGGATATACTATTACTAGGAGACTTCAACTCCCATAACTCCATATGGGACACCAATTGTGTTGATGTTGACATAAATGGTTCAAAGGTTGAACAGATGATGAATGATCATAACCTCTGTATATTAAATGAGGCAGAGAGTAGCACTTACTATTCAAAAGCTCATGGAACCTATTCGTCAATAGATTTAACTCTGTGTTCCAATAATATTGTTGATAGGTTCGAATGGAATGTCTTAGACGACCTGTTTACCAGTGATCATTTTCCTATTTTGATTACCATATTAGGACATACACCAACTTCTTCGATTCAACGATATAATACAGATAGAGCTGACTGGGATAAGTTCAAGTTTTACACTAAGCAAGTGCCTCCCTTTGATTACTCCCAAGATCATGATAAAACAAATGATGACGTTGTGAATTTTATCACACAAGCGGCTGATAAATCGATACCTCTGACTGGCACCCGACAGTTAAAACATTCAGTCCCATGGTGGTCAGAGACATTAACCCAGCTTATAAACGAAAAGCATGCAGTTGGAAGAAAATTAGAAACCCTAAATAAAAGATTCAAACATTTGAGCACTGGTCCCCTAATGTTAGGGAATAAAATAAACAAACTGGTTGACATATCAATAGAAATTAGTGTGTTGAAACCATATTTTAATAGGGTTTCTGCTAAATTCAGAAAGGAAGTAATTAAAGGCAAGATAATTTCATGGCAAAAATACGTGTCAAGCATATCGGATAATACTTCTGTGCAGAAGGTGTGGCAGAAGTTTAGGAAGATTAATGGCTCTTACAGCAAACCAGCGAGACACGCATTAAGGCTTAACGGCTCGTTAATACATGATACTCAGACAATCTCTAATATTATCGGCCATAATATTGAAAATATAAGCAGCATTGATAATTTAGATGCCCACTTTCGAGCCATTAAAAGAAGAGAAGAAGCAACACCATTGAACTTTGATGCTATGGAGGATATCTATTACAATAAAAGATTCACTGAAGAGGAGTTGGAATTTGCCTTATCTAATTGTAGGTCAACAGCCCCGGGTAAAGATAAGATAAATTTCGATATGATTAGAAATCTAGCCCCTTTAGCTAAAGCATATCTATTGGATTTTTACAATCATCTTTGGACCAAACACCTATTTCCAAAGGCATGGAAACATGCAATAGTAATACCAATAGTAAAGGCAGGGAAAGATCCAAGTAATCCAAACAATTACAGACCAATTTCATTAACCAGTTGCATATGTAAATTACTGGAAAAAATGGTAAATTATAGACTAAATTGGTGTTTACGTCGCAATAATATTCTATCAACTTCTCAATTTGGCTCACAATCAGAACGATCTTCTTTGGATTCACTTTCACACTTAGAAAATTATATACGCAGAGGCTTTGAACGAAAACAGATCACAATAGCCATATTTTTTGATATTCAAAAGGCATATGATACAACGTGGAGACACTTGATACTAAAATCCTTACATCAGAATGGTTTTCGAGGACACCTTCCTATTTTTATTAGAAATTTTATTGGTGGAAGAACGTTTCAAACTCGTACTGATAACATTTACTCCGAATCTTTTAATCTTGACAGTGGTGTACCGCAAGGCAGTGTTTTAAGCGGGACTCTTTTTGCATTGGCAATTAATGACATTGTTAATCAAATGCCACAAGGAGTGCAAAGTAGTCTATATGTTGATGACTTTGCAATTTACTATTCCTCCAATAGCCTGCGTCATTTACAAAGGATTCTAAATAGTGCCACTAGAAAAATACTAGCGTGGACTGCATCTGTTGGTTTTAGACTTTCGGCAGAAAAAACTCAAGCCATAATGTTTTATAAAAACAGTAGATGGAAGCAAAACCAAGATATCAATCTAACATTGGGCAACGTACAAATCCAATTTCAAGATAAGGTAAAGTTTTTGGGACTAATTTTTGACACCCATTTGAATTGGAAAGCACATGTATCATACATCAAATCCAAATGTAACAGTGCTCTTAATTTAATGAGGAAATTATCTCACAACCTGGGATGCAAGGAGATCAACTTTACTAATGATGTATAAAGCATTAGTATTATCAAGAATTGATTATGGTAGCCCAATTTATGGTTCAGGATCAGAAGCAACTTTGAAATCTTTAGATCCAATACACACTCGAGGCCTGAGAATTTGTAGCGGAGCATTTAGATCATCCCCAAATCTCTCAGTTTTATGTGAAATTGGAGAACCCCCATTGTCTTTGCATCGGGATTTTGTAACAATGCGGAGTGCATTGAAAATTATATCCACTAATTCTCCAACAAAAAAGCTTTTTAATGAGAGGGACATATTTATAAACAACCATGAACCACCATTCCCAATTAGGGCAAACAGACTGTTACAATCAACAAACGTTAAAGTGAATCTTATCCAACCATCTTTATTTCCCCCACCTTGGATTATGACAAGGACAAGAATCTGTTCTCATCTGTTTTATTTATCAAAAAAATTCTCTTATACTCCGAGTCACCACAAGCAAATTACCATAGAACATATTCAGAGAAAAGGTCCTCACTATGCAATATATACTGATGGTTCTAAATCCCCAATGTGTACTGGATGTGCTGCAGTATCTTTAGATGGAACACAACAATTATCGTTGCCAAAAGAATCATCAGTACTTACATCAGAGTTATATGCCATTTTACAAGCAATCAATATGATTAAAACCATTGAAGACAGAAAGAATTTTAAATTTGTCATCTATTCAGATTCTCAAAGTGCCATAGTGGCCCTTAAAAACTATACTCATAGGAACCACTTGATCCTAAGAATTAAAGACCTTATAAGTAAATTATCTTCTCAATGTGTAAGTGTCGAGTTATGTTGGATACCGGCTCATGTTGGAGTTGTTGGTAATGAAAAGGCGGATACTGTTGCTAAAGAAGCCATTAAATTACCACAACAAAACATTGACCTCCAAGTTGGAGATTTGATTACATTATTAAGGCATTTCATATTGGAAAAATGGCAGAATGTTTGGAATAATGTGCCAGAAAATAATAAATTAAGGCAAATTAAACAGAAGGTTGCTCCTTGGGATTCCTCGACACAAAAGAACAAGAGAACAGAAGTAATTTTAACCAGATTACGAATTGGGCACTCGAGATTAACCCATGAATTTTTAATGAGTACACCTCACGGCACTGTTCCAATGTGCAGTGAGTGTGATACTTTTTTATCTATTAAACATATATTTTCGGTTTGTAAAGTTTTCCAGCGAGAGAGAGAGATATGTTTTGGTCAGAAAACTTTTTCTGAAATTTTAACTGAATCAAGTAATTTTTCTGTTTCTAGAATTTTAACCTTTTTAAGGAACTCACGTATTATTGATAGAATCTAAATTTTTACCTAAGTTTTTTTACTAATTCATTTTAAATTACATAGATTTAATATATTGTTAATTATTTTCATCACTCAGATTTCATATATATATATATTTATTTATTCCATCTATTCACCCATATTTAGAATATTTAAAGATTTTAAGTACAGTGATACCTCGGTAGTCGAACGACTCTATACTCGAACAATTCGGAGTTCGACCAAAATTTTCGAGAAATTTTTGCTGCGGTGCTCGACCAAAAATTCGGTACTCGACCAGCCGAACACGTGACGACCGCATGGGCTTTGTGATGATCGCGCCATCTCGGCCACTCTCGCTTGTTCGGGAAGCATCAGTTCTCTCGAGAGCGTCACTCAGACAACGCGCGATCAGCATTCGTTGTGATTTAGTGATTTTCAGTGCTTTTAATTGCTTTTTTAGCTTTCATAATGAGTCCCAAGAAAGTAATGAGTGTTAAGGGGAAGGAGAAGAGGAAAACAGTGCGAACAACGATCGAGTTGAAGAAGGAAATTATAGCGAAATATGAGAATGGTGTACGAGTGTCCGATTTAGCGGTAGAATACGGAATGGCGAAGTCGACCATTTCTACGTTTTTAAAGCATAAAGAAATGATTAAGAAGGCGAATGTTGCAACGGGAGTTACGGCGGTAACTAAGCAAAGGCCACAAGTGATTGAGGAGATGGAAAAGTTGCTTTTAATATTTATTAAAGAAAAACAGTTGGCCGGGGAAAGTGTTAGTGAAGCGTTCATTTGTGAAAAAGCGTTGCATATCTATGAAGAATTAGTGAAGAAAAGTCCGAGTACCAGTGAAAGTGATTCATTTACATTTAAAGCGAGCAGGGGTTGGTTTGAAAAGTTTCGTAATAGAACAGGTATTCATCGTGTTACTAGGCATGGGGAGGCAGCTAGTTCGGATCAAATTGCAGCCGATAAATACGTGGGGGAATTCGATCGGTACATAAATGAACAAAATTTGATCGCACAACAAGTCTTTAATTGTGATGAGACTGGGTTATTTTGGAAGAAAATGCCAGCCAATACGTACATTACCAAGGACGAGACGAAGATGCCAGGTCACAAGCCAATGAAAGATAGGCTAACATTGTTGCTGTGTGCAAATGCAAGTGGCGATTGCAAGATCAAACCCTTGTTAGTGTACCACTCGGACAACCCCCGGGTGTTCAAACGAAATAATATTTGTAAAAGTGCACTACCAGTTATGTGGCGCTCGAACACTAAATCTTGGGTCACAAGACAATTCTTTACTGAGTGGATAAACGAAGTGTTTGCCCCCCAGGTTAAGGCTTACCTCATTGAAAAGAGCTTGCCAATGAAATGTCTTCTGGTTATGGACAATGCTCCTGCACATCCTCCAGGTCTCGAGGATGACTTGAAAGAAGAATACAGCTTTATCAAAATCAAATTCTTGCCCCCCAATACTACTCCCATACTCCAGCCCATGGACCAACAGGTCATTTCAAACTTCAAAAAACTCTATACCAAGGCCCTTTTCAGAAAGTGTTTTGAAGTGACCAGTGACACGAAGTTGACCTTAAAGGAATTCTGGAAGGAACACTTCAGCATCCTCAACTCTGTTAACATGATTGACCAAGCTTGGCGAGGTGTGACCTATAGGACATTGAACTCTGCCTGGCGTAAGCTGTGGCCATCATGTGTCACAGAGAGGGAGTTTGAAGGTTTCCAACCAGAGGCGGGTCCAAGCACTGCTACCCCTGTAATTTCTGATGACACTGATGTCGTTGAGGAAATTGTTGTCATGGGCAGGAGTTTGGGGCTTGAGGTCGACAAGGATGATATTGATGAGCTTGTAGAAAGCCATTCTACCGAGTTGACTGTGGAGGAATTGTTGCACCTGCAACAACAACAGCAGCAGGATCTGATTGTGGAGCAGGAATCTTCAGAAGAGGATGAGGTAAGGGAGGATGTTCCAAGTTCTCTCATCAATGAAATTTGTTCCAAGTGGGCAGATGTGCAGGCTTTTGCTGAAAAATACCACCCAGAAATTGCAGTAGCAAACCGGGCAGTGCATATGTTTAATGATAGTGTCATGTATCATTTTCGAAGAATACTGCAGAGGAGGAAGAAACAATTAACAATAGACCAGTTTTTCACAAAAGAAAAGAAAGCTGCTACATCAAAGCCTGTTTCTCCTCCAAAGAAGAGACAAAGAAGAGAAGAAACCCCTGAAATAGATCTGCCCACCCTTTCATTGGAGAGAGAAACAACTCCTGAAGGAGAACTACCCCGCCACATCATGGAAGGGGACTCTCCTTCCAAGCAGTAACCTCCCCCTTCCATCCTCTCCACATCCATCCCTGTATGCCATCGAACCGCTGCTCAAAGGTATGTTCACTACAGTACAGAAAATGGTTTAAAATTGTTTTATTTTAGATCAGTAAATGGTTTAAAATTGTTTTATAGGATTTTCTGACCAATTTCATACACATTTAGATAATTATTGTTGTTTAGGTACACGTTTTATTAATATTTTGGGCCTGTTCGAGTGCTTGGGAACGGAATAGAATATATACCATTATTTCTTATGGGGAAAAAAAATTCGGTACTCGAACAAATCGGAGGTCGAACACGGATCTCGAACGGATTATGGTCGAGTACCGAGGTATCACTGTATATACTGTATATACATATATATAATTCTTTTTTTTCATTTATTTATTTTTTTTTCCTTATCAATTGAATTTTTGGTAATCTTATATTTCTTTATATCCCGATTTTTTTTCGGGCCAACCTTGTGAGAGTCAAGCTTGACTCATTGGGCTGGTAAAACTCCTTCTTTTAATAATAATAATAATGTCGTTGAGATATGGTGGAATATCCCATGCTTGGCAGGGAACCCCTTCAGTTGGTGGAGCTCGGGTTTGAAGACCTCCAGGAATTCCTGCGGCAGGCAGCCGTATTCATGGGGCGTGACTGAGCACACCCTGGGAAGGCTGGGCCCGTTGGAGAGGTGGTGGAACTGGTAGGTCCTCTGGTCGACTAGTCGTTTGCGACGCACGTCTACCAGCAGTCCGTGGTGAGCGAGGAAGTCGGCTCCCAGGAGGGGCACCTTGACGTCTGCGATCAGGAAAGGCCAGCTGTAATTCCGGGCCCATGATGGATATCCTCAGTGTCCTTGTCCCGTAACAGGTGATGGGGCTGCCGTTCGTGGCAACCAGGGCGGCCCTTTCGTCTGATTGGAGGCCTAGGTCATTCTTTGAAGGTGGGAACGTTGACACTGTAGAGCCTGTATCCGCTAAGAACCTTTTTCCTGAGTTTACGTCGAGGATGTAGAAGCCCGTGTGATCGGGCCTCGCCTGCTCCATGGTTGCCCACCTAGTTTTTTTTGGATGGGCGCATGGTTGGACACACCTTCGCTCCCCTTTCCCCCAGACTCGGTGGTGCTTGCTGTTGCTCCTGCTTTTTCTTAGAAACTAAGTTTTTTCTTCTTTTTTTCTCAGTATCATTGTTTTTTTTTGTTTCCTCAATAAGTATTTAGTACTTACATAACCTGAAATCGGCTTACCTCCGAATAATAATATGCAGTTACCTTATTAGCTGGGTCCCCTTGTCCAGTATAAAGTCAAGGGGTGGTGCCCAGTGCTCCGTTCTCTTGGCCTGTTACTTAGATTTTTGGGTATTCCAGCGTTTTACCTTTTTGTTTAGTGAACGTTAAGAGTGTGGTCGGCATTCGGACACTAGGCAGTTTTGGTGCTACCTCTGGACACAGTCTGCAAACCACTACAGCGCTGCTGGCGATGCTGCTGTTGTCCATGCGCGGGAGCCGTGGGAAGGATTATTTGGTTCTCCTGCTGTGGATCGCATTGACCCCTACCTCTTCTGGCTCTGTGAGTACTCTTCTGTCTCCTCCGTGACGGCTTTGACGGATGGCAGCCTGGGTTGCCAGGTGGAGTTTATCGGCCTTCACGACCAACAATGGCACGTCCAAGTCCTTGGCACCCTCCTACGGGGCGGGGATGCTTTTGGGAAGGCGATGAAGGAAGATCTACCTTGACAGGCTTATCTCCTTGGGCCGCCCATCACTGTCGAGATCGTTCAGCTGGAGGATGTCCATCAGTTCATCCCAGGCTGTTAAGGGACGAATGTCGTCGAGGGGCATTGTCATCAGGTCGGGGGCGCGCTGGGCTCTCGTGTACCGGGAGGTCGTAGATCTTCGTCAATTTCTTCTTCAGGTCGCTGTACCTCATGTGTCCTGGCCTCTGTTTCAGCCAGGAGGAAATTCTTTTAAGTGCGTCTGGTGTCAGCATTACCATCACCATGTCTGATTTTCTTATTTCATCGGTGATGTTTGCCAACCTGAAGTTTGACTAGGCACGCTGAAACCATACCTTTGCTGCGTCCGGTGTGAATGGAGGGAGCTGTAACTTCTGTCCCATCGACATCTGTGTAACTGTTTGCGTTACTTGTGTGAATATCGCGCCATGCTCTTCGGTTGCGAGGGGCGAGTTACGGTAGACGTCTGAATCTGTCAGCTGACCTCACACTCCGAAACTCAGTAGTGAGCCGTATTTAGTCCACTAACAGAGTAGGAATTCCAAGCAGCTGAGTAATAGCTAATTGCCATTGCAAAACTGCTTTTGGAAACGCCAGAACGCAAAATGTTTTGCGCCGTAACGAGTCCGTCAGTGGCGTTGCGGTATGTGGAGTTGCGAGCTCAAATGATTTCTTTTAAAATCGCCTTTGTGAGTTCGTTAAGGGAAAATCCATAGCAAAACAGGATGTCTGGCCACCTGCGCAGGTCATCCGCAGGGGTCTACCAGGCGAAGTGGCGAGTTTTCTGTGGTTGGTGTCGTGGAAGGGGTATCTCTCCACTCGATGCCACTATTCCAGCAATAGCGGAGTTCCTCGTATAGTTGCGGGAGCAAATGCGCCTTACAGTCTCGGCAGTGAAAGGCTATCGCTCAGCCTTAAGTCTTGCCTTCAGGCTCAAAGGAGTGGACATTTCTTCCTCGCGGGAACTTTCTTTACTCATGCGAAGTTATGAACTTACCTGCCTTCAGTCAGAAGTGAGACCACCTCCATGGAACGTCGTTCGAGTTCTCAGGTCTCTAAAGAGACCTCCCTACGAACCATTACGCCAGGCTTCAGATTGCCACCTTACTTGGAAGACGGTGTTCCTGCAAGCTTTGGCTTTGGCCAAGCGAGTCAGCGAATTACATGGTCTCTCATACGACGTCGCCCATTCAAGGGGATGGGGGGAGGTAACGTTCAGATTCATCACTGAGTTTGTTGCCAAGACTCAGAATCCGGGAGTGCTGGACCCTCGGTTCGACTCTTTCCAGGTTTCGAGTCTTCGTTCTGTAACAGATGACCCAGACCATCTCCTACTGTGCCCAGTAAGGAGTCTGAGGTTGTATCTTAAAAGAACAGCTGCAGTTCGTCCCCAGGTGCAAGTCTTGTTCGTTAGCACTGGGAAAACGAAAAGAAGGGTCACCAGGAATACCATCTCAGCCTGGATTCGCAAGGTAATACACCTAGCCTTGAATCCTGACCCTTCTCCGTCACGTCGCCCTAGAGCGCATGATGTCAGGGGCATAGCTACGTCCCTGGCCCTCAAGAAAAATTATTCACCGACGCAGGTCCTGCCAGCTGGGGTGTGGAAGCGTCAGACCACCTTCACAGCCCACTACCTGCAAGACGTGACACACAGGAGGCTCGATACGTTTTCTATCGGCCCTGTGGTGGCTGCACAACAGCTGGTCTAACCTCAGGCTCCTTACTGGACAAGTAGCAGAAGGTTGAGGGAATTGTTACCCGGTTTTAGTCTGCGTAAATGAAAAGGTATGTCTGGCCCTTATTCTTTTCGTCATTCACTCCTCCCTTGGAGAAAGCAGCATCCTGGGTTCTCTGCACAGCTGACCTCAAACCACTGCAGGTAAACCATGCTTCCTTGTGTTCCTAGTATTAAGTGTAATACTGTCATGTCCCCATACCCTGACGAGGTATTGGGAGAGTCCTAGCCTAGATTTCCATCTGAAGAACTCCAGGTCAACTTCCTAGGATGAGTCACTTCTTCATCTTCGCACACAGCTTACGTAGGTGGCAGCAGTTTCACAGCATGCTAGCGAGGAGCAGGGACTCCTTATTTTCTGAGTACGTAAACACTCGAATATGAAGTCCCCGGGCAAAGCCAAAGCCAGTATGGCAGGGACTTACCGCCCTTCCTAAGGGTTGAGTCACCCTATGTAAATAGGGTGGTTTGTATTTCAGTTATGGAACAAATGAAAAATTTGTAGATAATTTGTATTCTTCCTAACTATACAAACCTTAGCTATTTACACATATGTGCCCGCCAGCCCTGTCCCCCGGGATAAGTCCTACCTCTAAGCAAAGTGAAGCACTCACTAGTGTGTGTGAGGGGGGGGGGCGGGGTTTGCAAGCTACCCCTCCCTAACTAGCGGTGGGGTAGTAAACGCTCTTTAAAATTCTTATGGCTCGTCATTCAGCTATGCCGAAGTAATTACCCTATGTAAATAGTTAAGGTTTGTATAGTTAGAAAAAAACAAATTATCTACGAATTTGTCATATATATTTGAGGATGTACAGTATATCATGTCCATCAGTCATTGGTTAAAATTTATTTATTCCAGCGCAACATAGAAACCTTTCGGTCTTTATGTAGGGGTCTTTATGTAGGGGTATTTATTTTGGCGAAGTGAAACTAGCCGTTGAATGCAAGGTATAACTACCCTCTGCTGGTCACTTTTTATTTCGGCTCTGTAAAGACGTATTCTTTGTCCCGCCAAAGCCTTTTAACTTTATGATTAAAAGCAACCGGCATAAAGCCTTATAAAAAGTCCTTTTTCTTTCAGAGTCTTGTAAGATTTTTGATGATCAATCTATTCTGAAGAAGTGTTTAAATTCTTTCATTCAACCTTGTTTTGAGTATTGTTCTCCTTTCTGGTCTTCAGATGCTGACTCTCATCTTAATTTGTTGGACAGAAACTTACGGACTATTAAATTTCTTATTCCTGATCTTGATATTAATCTTTGGCACCATCGTTCTCTTGTCGTCAGCACTTGGAGGGACGAGAGGATGATCACCAAAACATCATTTCTGTTGGATTCACTGAGTCATCAACTACACTGTGAATCCAGATCCTTATCCAACACGTCGACCCATGATGTCAGGGGCATAGGTATGCCCCTGACCCTTCTAACGGGTCAGGGGCATACCTATGCAGATTACTCTGTGACGCAGGTTGTACAAGCAAGGGTGTAAATGCTCCAGGTGACTTTCACAACCTTTCTCCTGCAAGACGTGACCCACAGGAACTCGATACGATCTCTATTGGTCCTGTGGTGGCTGCACAACAGCTGGTTGTATACCTCAAGCTCCTTATTGGACAAGTAGCAGAAGGTTGAGGGCACTGTTACTTGGTTTTAGTCTACGTGAATGAAAAGATTTGGCTGGCTCTTATTCTTTTCTTCATCCTCCCCTCTCGTGGGGAAAGCAGCATCCTGGGTTTTCTGCATAAGCTGACCTCAAACCACTGCAGGTAAACCCTGCTCCCTTGTGTACCTAGTATTAAGCTAATACTGTTGCGTCCCCATACCCTGGCGACGTGGTATTGGGAAATTCTTGGTTACATCAGTTTTTTCCTACAATTGACTCTGAATAACTTTACCTAGATAGTCGCACTTCTGCATGTCTCAACACACAGCTTGCGTAGGCCGCGGACCTTGCATAACAAGGTTTTAGCGAGGGCAGGCACTCCTTGTTTTTGAGTACTAACATACTCAGATAAGGAGCCCCCGGGTAGAACCAAAAGCCAGATTGGCAGGGAGGTCCACCCTTCCTAATGGGTGAGTCACCCTTAATATAGAGCTTGGTTTGTATTCCAGTTACGGAACAAATGACAAATTCGTAGATAATATGTATTTTTCCTAACTATACAAACCTTAGCTATTTATGCAAGCTTGCCCGCCAGCCCTATCCCCCTTGAAGTCCTACCTCCAAGGAAAGTGGGCTAAATCACAGGTGTGTGAACGGGAGTGGTAGGAAGCTACCCCTCTACCACCCCGCTAACTAGTGGTGTGGGTAGTTAACCCTCGCAAAATTCTAATGGCTCGTCATTTCAGCTCCGCTGAAAGTATAACCCCTAATAAATAGCTAAGGTTTGTATAATTAGGAAAAATACAAATCATCTACGAATTTATCATATTTATAGGGCCTCATTGATATGTATCTGTGGGTACAGTATTAAGAAAATAATTCAGATACAGTATAGTAGCTATTACATAATTTGTACTTAATGAAATATTCTTTTGCAGATAATGGTGTACGTCGTTGCTTTGAAAGGAAAAACGCCCGTGATTCCAGGCAGGACACTTTTCAACATCACGGGACAGAAAGGGTATCTATGCGTTCTTCCCCGTCTGCCCAGTAAGGAGGCTATCAGATAAGTTTAGGGTATTGCAAGATCGAGCGATGATCTTCATAGCTCTGCTTCGGCAACATGCAGAATGATTCCCAGATCTTGTACATCCAGCAGCCTCTTGCAAAGAGAGGCTTTTCGAAGCCAGATGCGAAGCACACGGCAGGATAGCTCCATGAGTCATCTGCTTCAGTGTATCAGGCGAAGTGGTAAGTTGTTTGTGGTGGATGTTGTGGACGGAGTATCTATCCACACAGTTCCTCTAGACCAACAGCCATCTTCTTTGCTCTCATCTAGAACAGACTGATGCCTCTAGGGAGAAAAATAACAAATCAATTCAGTTCTAGGGGAACTTCCTGTCCATCAATTAGCGAGTCTTATGTATTCTCAGTCCCGAGTCAAACTTCAAAAGTCGAGTCTAACGAGAGGAACACTATCTGGAAGGGGTTATTAAAAAAAAGTGCCTGAACTTGAATCAGTTGAAAAAAAAAACATGTTTCAGGATGGTATATGATAGGGTTCAAATGTAATTTTTGCGGAGAAGTTTTATTTTGCTGTGCAAGAGACTTTTGGATCAAAGAAAATGGGGTGATTTCAAATGTATTTATATTTGTTTTTATAGGGCATTAAGTATATATCTCTGTGGGTATTGTAGGAAGAAAATAATTTAGATACAGTATAGTAGCTTTACATTACTTGTCCTTAATGAAATATTCTTTGTTCCAACACGGAGTACTTACCTCAAACTACTTTCTTAGGAGGATCTGGGATCTCCTCATTATCCGACCAAGAATTTTGCGTAGTTCCCCCCTCTCTCCGTCACCTTGTTGGGGCGCTCTAGGGCGGAAGGATACTCGCCCCGGGGCGACCCGGGGTCAGCGCGCGAGGCAGCGCTGCTAGGTCTGAGTCGTCAGTAAGCGTCTGGTCGCAGCGTAGATATCATCTCGCTGCTCTCTCTCACTTATCCCGTCCGATCCACCTTATGTACCACGTGTTACTTTGTGTTCCTCATCCCTTGTGCACCACGTGTTCCCTTTGTGTTTTTTACCCTTTCCCTTGTGTTCTTGTGTTGCTTTTGTGTCCGCGTTTCCTTATTATGGAATCCCAGCGTCGTCCCGGGCCCCAAGCTGGTAAGTCTTGCGGGGCCTGGTTTTCCAGGCCGGATGTCAACCCGCAGACGCTGTGCGCCTCGTGTCGAGGAAATAAGTGCTCCCCTTCCTCCACGTGCCCGGAGTGCGAGTCCTGGCCAGAGCTTCAGTGGACCCTGTTTGCCACTAAGAAGAAAAAGGCGCCCAAATGATCTCCCAAGAAGGCGGGTCTCATCTCGCCGTTGACGTCGCCCTCAGCGCCTTCGGAGAGAGAGGTTCTCCTTCGCCTTGCCCTACCCAGAGTAGGGGACGAGGTAAGTCCGTTGCGGGGAAACAGCCTATTGCTGGTCCCCATGAGTCTGATATCGGGGATTCTGTTAATGTGGGGCCTACGCAGACGGGTGGGGGTCTGCTAGTGTGGCGGAAGTATGTGTTGTGGACGAAGTCCTGGTGCCCGCAGGACCCGTCTCAAGTGAAGACCCGGTGTGGGGGAAGCCCGAAACAGCTCCTAACCCCCCCATCGTGGCAGTGTTTTTCAGGTTCAGCGGGTTCCGGGGGCGGTCGGGACAAAGAAAGGAGGACCACGTGTTCTTCGGACCCCGACTCCATTGTTTGGACAGAGCCTAGGATGCCTTTCAGGTCCCCCATGCGGCAGGAAGAGGAGTTTGAGGGCTGGTTTGCCTCTCGAGCCGCTATTCGCATGCCCCCGGCGCCCTCAGCAACGCTTGATCCAGACTTTATGGAGCCCTTGACCCCGGTATCCAGACCGAGGGCCCCTAGAAGGCTTGTGGTAGAGACAGAAGATTCCGACAGCTCCTCCGCCTCGTCTTCCTCCTTGGACAGCTAATATTAGATTCGATACATCATGCAGGTATTAGATTGTCTACTGGAGCTTTTAAAACCTCGCCTAACCCAACTCTCCTTGTTGATGCTGGAGAGTTATCTCTAGACCTTTACCGAATGTCTTCCATTCTTCGGTATTGGTTTAGATTGCAAAGACTCCCTAACTCTCTAGCCTTTCAGACTGCAAGCCTTGTAAGACACGCATTATACTTTGAGTTGCACCCAAAATCTCCTCAACCTTATGGCTTTCAGGTGAAACGATTATTAAATAGTCTGGATATAATTAGAAATAAGGTACTTCCATTCAAGGTATCATCAACGCCTCCATGGAAGTTACCAGAGATATCTTTTTGTAAATATTTTATTGGAGATAAGAAGAATATGTCAGACCTAGAAGCCAGATCTCTTTTTAATGAACATGTTAAAGAGCATAGAGGATCAACTTTTATCTATACTGATGGCTCCAAATCTGATGCTGGCGTTGGATTTGGAGTACATAGTAATGGTTTTAATTGTAGAGGTGCACTTCCTCTGACCGCTTCCATATTTACTGCCGAACTGTATGGCATATTAACCGCTATTGAGAAAATAGCGTTGGAGAAGGAGGGTAATTTTACAATTTTTAGTGATGCAAGGAGTGTCCTTCAAGCTATGGAAGTTTTTAATTCTAATAACCCTCTAGTTTTAAAGATTTTAGAATGGCTTTTCATTATTGGACGGAGAGGTATAACAGTTCAATTTTGTTGGGTTCCAGCACATGTAGGTGTGTCCGGGAATGAGAAGGCAGATTCACTGGCTAAGGAGGCTGCATCCGAGTTGCTGCCAAGAAGGTACAGTATCCCATTCCCTGTAATGATTTCTTACCTGACATCAAGAAATTGGTTTGCAATAAATGGCAACAGCAATGGGATAGTCAAGATGGCAATAAAATGAGGGAAGTAACAAATGACATATCTCCTTGGAGGTATAATATGATGCCCCGAAAATGGGAGACGTCTCTTTGTCGTCTCCGTATTGGTCACACTCGGTTGACACATGAGTTTCTGCTGAAGGGCCAACACCAACCGTATTGTGACAACTGTTTAGTACCTCTAACAGTAAGGCATTTGTTGACCGAATGCCCCAATTACAACATCTTGCGGAATAGATATTTGTTTGAGGCTCGAGGTGAGGGTGGCAGGTTCATCCTTGCCAAGATTCTTGGAAATGATGTGTCCTACCATGCAAGTGGCATTTTTATTAAATACTCTTTAATTTTTTATTTTATTTCATTTTTTACTTTTGTATACATAAATTAAATGTTACCGGCGTCAATGACCTTAGATGTCAGGATGCCTGAAAACTTTAAATCATTCATTCCTCGACCTCCAACTTTTCGTCGGAGGAGGACTCCAGTGACTGGGACACCAGGAAGAAGAGGAAGAGGTCCAGAAGAAGGAGGGCTAGCTCCCACGCAAGCCCGGCAAGGAAGAAGGCGAAGTCCTCGAGGAGAAGGAGTAAGAAAAAGAGTTCCCGACGGGGAGGTTTGTAAGAGTGGCTTTTCACCCTCGCGGGTCGAGCAGGACGGCTGCCGCACCAGTGCCTGCCTCGGTGGCCGCTGGAGCCGCTTCCGCGACCTTGCCCAGTGTCTCTTCGGCTCCGCCCGCCTGTCGGGTGCAGTCATTGGCACACCTTCCCTTGCCTGGCAAATCATCGGCTCCATCCGCTCACAGAAGCTCGGGCCCCAGCCGGTTCGTCGCACCAGCTCCGTCCAAGTTACGGAACCTGCCGCTATCGCGACCTTCAAGCAGCTCCATTCGGTTCTCCCCTGGAGGGGGTAGACCCATGACGGCTACCCCCACCCTGGCGGCTCCAGCCGTGACGGAGATAGCCGCTCCACCAACCCGTCAAGAGGGAAGGGATACCTCCGCGCCCACGGATCCCTCCGTCTTCGAAGATGCTTCCGACACGGAGGTGCAAGTAGTGGAGGAGTTGCTAGACACCGGCGAGTGCTCCCCGGACGAGGAGCCTTCGTACAGAAAAATTCTGCCCCTCATTCGCCACCACCATAGGCTGGACGAACCACAGCCGTCTTCGGAACAAGCTTGGCTGTTATGTCTGGGCAGGATGGTTGACAATCCTGTACAACAGAAGCCATCCCTGACCTTAACGCCTGACGTTGCCCTGGGGATGGAGCACGTTGATCAGTTTGTGTCGGGCCCTAAGAACTCCCTGAGAGCCCATGGTTCCTTTAAGCTCCTACCGGGACTGAAGACCCAAAAGACATTTTATGTGCCAGACGGGCGGCTCTCAGGGCCCCGCACAATGGAAGAAGCCATCACTACCCTGAACCAGGGCAACACAGATGAGCGGAGCCTTAATGCACCAGTGGTTTTCTCTCAAGCAGAGGCCGCCATGATGGAGGACACCGCTCAGGACATAGTTAACGTGACTTCATGGCTGGACTGGTGGGCGTGCACCTTAGCAGGATTTCAACTGGCGCACGACCTATCGGTCCCAGAGAACCAGGCCCTCTTACAAGAACTGATCCGTTCGGGGGGGGGGATGAAGTTTCTCACCTTCCTGTCCCTTACCCAGACAGCGAACATGGTTCTGAGGAGGAGGGACACAGTGCTGAACAGACTTCCCCGTAGACTCCCTGAGCGGGAAGCTAAATTCCTGAGGAATGCCCCGGTCTGGGGCGAGACCGTGTTCACCCTTCAGGCGGTGGCGGAGACGCTAGAAAGAGTGGGAAAATTGAAGTTCGTCTGAGCCCAGGCAGCCGGCAACAAGGCGGCCCTCACACAGGAGATCATCAGCGGACGGGGCCTACCCGCCCGTGCCTCCGGCTAGGCAGGAGGCCGCCTCCCCTTCCTTGCATCAATCCCCACGGCCCTCCCGCAGGAGCGGTGCCCCAGCCCAGGCCTCCTGTAGACCTAAATGTTCCGGCTCAAGGAGAGGCCGTTCTAACCGTCTCCCCAGAAGGAGATAGGGAGAGGGGCCCCCCACACCTTCCCACGCCTCAGGTCAGGGGATGCCTCAAACATTGGCAAGCATGGTGAGACAACGGTGCGGATCCCTGGACGGTGACAGTCCTCAGGGAGAGATACAGAATTCTCTTCCTGTCAGAACCGCCCCCTCTGATCCCCGAACATCAAGCAGAATGGTTGGCACCCAAGGACACCGAGAAGAGAGCAGCCCTGTAAGGGGAAGTGGCAGCCATTTTGAGCAAGGGAGCTCTACAGCCCGTCCAGGAACCATCCCCAGGATTCTACAGCAGGCTTTTGCAGATGATGGTGTTCGTTGTCGCTTTGAAAGGAAAAATGCCTTTAGAATTTCTTATTCTATTCTATCTACCCAACGGGTTCTCCAACAAGAGAGATGGATGTTTTGAGAAGACACATCTGATGGGAGAAAATAGGTTCTTACGTGGTTCTAACATTTTGAAGGCAAGTATCACAGATAGGGATCATTGGTGTTAAATTTTACTATACGACTGATTTTTTTTTTATAGTTCTGAATCTTCAGTACCAGATCCCCGGGCGTTCTGAGAGGACGCTTTTCAAAGTCACGGGACAGAATAGACGTCTTTGCGTTCCTTCCCTCCTGTCTAGTAAGGAGGCTATCGAACAAGTTAGGGCATCGCAAGATCAAGTGATGGTTCCCTGATCTTATATAACTGCTCACAGAGGCCCCAAGTGAGATCCCTCCTCTTCCCGAAATACTCGGACAACCACATGTAAAGTTTCCATCGAGCGATATAATCGCTTTGACCTCACATCCTGGGATTATCCAGTAGCTGCTCGCAAAGAGAGACTTTTTGAAGCCAGTTGCGAAGCACATGCCAGGTTATCTCCAGTAGTGTTCTTCCACAATCTATCAGGCAAAGTAATGAGTTGTTTGTGTTGGGTGTCGTGGACAGAGTATCTCTACATACAGTGCCTTTAGACCAACAATAGCAGAGTAGAATTCTTATTAAATATCAGGTAGGAAAACTGTTTGGTGTCGGCGGTGAAAGTCTTTGGAGCTAGTCTTCAAGCTGAATGTAGGTAACATTCCCTTCTTGACCAAATTCTCTCTCCTCACACAGAATTTTGAGTGCGCCTGCCCTCACTCGGAAGTCTTTAAGCTAAACGGAATTAACATTTCCTTCTTGATGGAATTTTCCGTCATCATACGGAACTTTGAGCTCACGTTCCCTCACTTGGAAGTCTTTAAGCTGAACGGAATTAACATTTCCTTCTTGATGGAATTTTCCGTCATCATACGGAACTTTGAGCGCACGTTCCCTCACTCGGAAGTCAAACCCCCGCCTCCGTGGAACGTTGTCAAAGTCTTACGTTCTCTGAAAACAGCCTTTTATGGGCCTCTTCGTCACGCCTCTGACTGAGACTGTCTTCCTTCTAGATTCTGTCCTCTGGCAGGAGAGTCGGTGAGCTGCATGTATGGGAGTAAAAATGACACAGCTTCATCCCTGAGTTTATAGCCACGATTCAAAATCCGGCTGTAACGGATCCTAGATTCGGGCCCTTCTGGAATGAGAGTCCCCGGTGGGTAGCAAATGAGCCTAATCAATGATTACTCTGCCATGTAAGAGTACTGAGGAAATACGTAAAAAGAACGGAAAAAAACCCATCGTCAGATCAGCGGGTTCTTTGTAAGCAAAGGAAGAACCAAAAGGAAGACCATGAGATGTTTAGTTTCTTTCTGGATCAGACAGGTCATCGAAAAGGCCATTCCAAATGACCTCTCACTTCTGATTGATGTCCCTGTGCACACGATGTCAAGTATATGTACATCCCTGGCATTTGTAAGAATTTCAGTGACACAGGTCTTGCTAGTTGGCGTGTGGGAAACGAGTAACATTCATCGTCCACTACCTGCAAGTTGTGAAGAGCGGAAGAAGATTTTTGTGTTGTGGTGGAACCAATGACAATTTTGGAAATCATTTTTATTTCTTCTTGGTATATAAACCTGGAGCTCTGTACACATACTGGGTCTGCCATCGTCTACCCTTGAGAAGTCCTGCCGCAACGGCAAAGCGACGGTCAGTCCCTAGTGCTGGTGTGAGCGGGGTGGCTAGACTACCCAACTACTCCCCCATCCGTTAACTAGCGTAGGGTAGTAACACCTTGCAAAAGTTTTAAACTCTAGTTTCAGTTCCTCCAAAATAAATACTCCTATGAAAAGAGCTGTAGGTTTTTATAGCTAGGAAAAATACAAATTTCGAAATTCATAATTCTTACAAGAAATTTGGACAATATGCATACAGTATTAACAACCATAAAATTATGCTTTATTAGGCAAGGATGAGTCCTATTGTTTATTAACTTGCCCCTTCTATTTATTCCTTTTCTCCTTTGTCCTTGCTGTGGTTTGTTCCTACACGAGTACAAACTATCGAACGTACTTGTCTCGTTCGCGAGGTAAAAGGTTTAAGGAGTCCAAAGATCTCTAGACACTGTGGAGGATTAATTTTATTTGCTTTGGTTTTGCCAAATCGCGCACATGCGCGAGAGAGAGACAGACAGAGAGACAGAGAGAGAGAGAGAGAGAGAGAGAGAGAGAGAGAGAGAGAGAGAGAGAGAGAGAGCGGGTGCGAGTATGCATATGTTTGCGTGTGTGTGTCTGCGGTGCGCGCCACCAAACGAGGGGTATTTAGTGCAATAATTGTTTGTAGTGGGAAAGACTGTTGGTATAATTGAGGTTGTTTGTTTACATTTTTTAGCAAGGTTAGGGCGGTGATGAATGTCTTGGGCGAATGCAATTTTTATTTGACAGCAGCAGGAGTCGGTTGTGTCCTGAATGCTGGAATATTATCATTTTTTTTCATCAACCAGCCGCCTTGGAAGTGATTTTTTTGTATTAGCGTAAGTACAGTGTTTTCATTTATCTTTGTTGGGCGCGATCGTGAATGATAAAAAGTTTATTATTTATCTTTGATTATAGTGCGATAGTTCAGTTAGCTGGGAGTGTTTGTAAGTTTTTCTTTTTTGTATTTGCAGGACGTAATTCCTCCTTTGGACTCCTTTGGAGTTTTTGTTTGTCCATGGACTGTTGGTTGCCTTCCGCACATTTATAGATAGATTGATGACGACCCCGTACGTTTGATCATTTGTTGATTTAGATATACAGTGAACCCTCGCTACTTCGCGGTTCGACCATCGCGGATTCACCACTTCGCAGATTTTTTTCATAACCCATATATATATACATATTGGTTATAACAAAATCAACATACTGTACTGAATAATCAATATAATGGATGCAAAAACTAACCTATACACAGATGTGTACAGTAAATGCGTTTGTTTCTTCATTATGATCAGAGAAACGTAAACAAAACATTGGTTGCCATTTTTTATCGTGCTTTTTGGCGTGTTTAGGAAACGCATGATATAAAATCGCCTTTAATATTTGTGCCTGTTTTAGTTTAGGGTACTGTAGTACATGCTTTAAGTGTTCTGTACATTAAAGGGTAGTTTGTTAACAGTACTACGTACAAGGGAAGGTTTTAAAAGTCTGAATATACATGTTAAATAAATAGGTAAATATGGTGTCACTACTTCGCGGATTTTCACCTATCGCGGCCGGGTCTGGAACCTATCTGCCGCAATAAACGAGGGTTCACTGTAGACCGCTTTTGGATAACTCTTGATGACCAAGCTTAATATAAGTTCCGGATGATGATGATGACGACACTGGTTTGGCGTGGATATGGATATGATACTCCGTGAGTATAAAGTTAAGCGATTACGCGGTGGAATTGGCCGTAGGGTAATACTCTTTGCCAGGAAGTTGTAGCAGTGGGCTAGGGCTGTTATGCGTATGTGGACGACGGTGACCACTCACACTTATATATTTAGTACTTAAGTGTTTTCGCTTATGTTGGTGTAATTAATTGTTGCTGCTTTATGGCATATGGTTGAAGGCTTAGTGTTTAGGGTTTTATTTTAGTTTTTAAGAGTTTTTTTTGGTACTGTGTGTGGACTGTTGGTGTTGGGTTAGAAAAGGGATATTGTTTTCTGATTATTGGTGAGTTCTGTGTACCCACATGCACTGTTATACCATATATATAAAATAGACTTGTTATTTTTGTCTGTTTTAGTGTCAAGTCTATGTTTAGTGATGTGTGATTTTTTGGTTGTGTTTAATTTGTAAGCAATATAGTTTTAAGGTTATGTTTTGTTTTACTGTTCCCTTTGTGCAATAGTCCAGTTGACGTAAAAGTCAGGGGAAGGTTTGTGTTGTGAGACAATTTGTTTGTCTGAGTGATCAAGGGTGTGGGGGTTTGTTTTTGTTTACATCCCGCCACAACACTTTAATTCATGGTCCTGTACTGGCTGTTCAATTAGTTATGTAGTTATCTCAGCTCCCCCACAGATGACGACGACGATAATAATTTTTGTTTGTTTTAATTATTTTAATATTTTGATAACAACGATGGTGATGATAATTTTAACAATCTTAATAATGATAATAACGTTGATGGTGACCGTCACGATAGGAATCATATTCTCTATAGTAATGCATAATAGTCTTTCTTTTCCCTCTCTCGGGGATGAAGCAGTCAAGCCGTGACTCGATGCAGGTATTGTACTATTCCTTCCAAGCTCTATTCTTAGAATCTAATGAAGTATCTCCCTTGTCCTCCCTTGACAAGAGGGAGGGTAGCTGATTATGTACCTACCCATTGAACATCACATGCCCATACTGCTATCCCCTTCAGGGGAAAGGATTCCTCATGATGGGCAAATAATAAGGTGGAATCTTCTCCCTTGCTATCATCTAGAACAGACCGACGCCTCCAGGGAGGAAAATAACCAATCAGTTTGGTTTTAAGGGAACTTCCTGCCCACCAATTAGTGAGTCTACCTATTCTAAAAGACAAAAAGTCTAACCAACAGGTGGGAAAAGCTATTCGCCCACGCATACCACCTGTTTTCTAATGAGGTCCACTTGTCGATAACTACCTTGTTAACGGCTGTTCCAGTAAAGTTGAAGACATATCCTATTTTAAAGGACTCATGTTTGCGTAGCTAGGAAAAGTTCAAGTTTCTTTTGAAATTTGTATTGATTTTATTATGTCCTTTTGATATCTAAAAGTTCACTTTGGTTGGCTATGCGCCATAAATTCTTTAAGGGGGAACACTACCTGGGAGGGTTATTAAAAAAACTGCCTGAGCTTGAATCAGTTGAAAATAAACATGTTTCAGAATGGTATGTGTGATAAGGTTTAAATATGTGCTTGTAGAGAATTTTTATTTTGCAAGAGACTTATATCAAAGAAAATGCTGAGATTTCTAATCTATATTTTTGTATTTATAGGCCTCATTTACATATTTTTGTGGGTGCAATAGTAAGAAAAGAATTTAGTAACTGTATTGTGGCTATTACATTACATGTACCTAATGAAATACCCTTTTTCTGGGCTCAATCCCTGTGCCGCCCAGTGAAATGCTCCTTATGCACCATTTCAAAGGAATATAACTGCTAATATTACCAGAGAAAAAATGTAAAGGAATGCTAGGTTGAACTAGCTCGCTCACCTAATGGTGTCGGTATAGACTGGGGTGAAATACCAGAGGTCTCGTACCATTTAGATTTCTCCTCTTCGAAATCCCTCAATAGTGAGGTGCAGTTTAACCTCCTCTGCCCCGCAGACCAGTACTACTAACTCAACCCACGCTTGCCCATCACTCCTTTCAAGCACCTGATTCATGTAAGTCCAACGTATTTTTTTTCTCGTGTTTTCCATTGGATTTATCATCAACTTTCTCTCGATGGCCGATTCCCAAGATACCCCATCGAAGTTAAGTACTTTATCCATGAGTTTTAGCGAGATTGGGCAGGGTAAACTTTGTTTTTATTATTGAGAAGTGTTTATATATGAGCGGCGTCCCCGTTCTTACTTTCGCCTCTGCCCTTTGTCTCATTAGTTCGTCCGTCATTATATTCGTTCGAACCTTTAGGAGTTTTTCCTTTTAATCATATAGTACACCGACTTTATGCTTTCATATAGCATTTATTTTATGTTATCCTATGATATCGGTGTTAGCGTTTCATCAGGAGTAGGTTATGTTGGTATGCCAGCATTCGTGCATGTTGGTGGATAGCGTCACCATTGAGATTGTTTCGCTACTTCTAGGAGCGTTAATATCGACCATCTCACTTATTATTATTAAACCTTTTTGTTTTATTACGCTCCACCTAGTTTTACATTTGGTTCGAGTGGGACTCTCGCGTATTTTGTTGTTTTTTACTGTTCGTTCTACCGCTTCAGTAACTAGGTTGGTACCCCTGCTTTCCATCTCCTGATGGCGTCATGCTCCTCCCTTACCACTCGCCCGAGTCCCTCTCTCGCCATATTTTTTCTGCATGCCTAACCTTACTTACGTGATTTCGCTTTTAATTCATCAATTATTTTTATGTATTTGTGCACTGATTTTATATTTATTGCTTTACTCCGTTATGATCATATTTTTGGGATTTTCATGTCATATTGAGGGGATCTCCAGTTGGTAGCCCTGTCTACCACTACGCACTGGTGATTCCCCGGTACCATTAACCCCCCTCCCACAAGTTGGGGAGGCTATTCCATCCCCCCCCTCCAGTGTACACCCTTCCTCTCACTCGATGGTTGTTGGTTATGAAATACGGGTCAAATATGCTTGTTCCTCAGTCTTCCCTCAACTTTCCGACATATTGAGGACTGAGTATACCAACGGGGTATGACTTAGTCTCATTCATTCATACCGGGCGGTCTCGTCTCCCCCCCTCCCGTCGCCCCGATTGGCCATCGGTCGGGGAGGGGGAGGGCCGGGACCACCGGGACTATCACACGTGATTAGTCGGTGTAACTGCACCTTGGTGTAACCTTGCTTTTAGCTACGGTTGTTAGAATGAGCACTTATATTAGGAGTGTCCCCACCTACGGTACCTCCTGCTATTTTCGTCCGTATAGGACTTATTAATATCCCATATCATTATATTATATTCTACATGAATCATTACCTTTGTCCCGGTACCTCCGGTAGGGTAGTGGGGGTTCCATTGGCTCCCCCCGCGCTCTCCCGTTGTACCCTCCCGTTATCAGACATCGGAGCCGCCGGGCTCTTAACTACAATCGGTTGACACTGACACGGTTTTGATTAATATCCTCCCTCCGGGAGCCCTATTCATTACAGACATTAGTTTCAGATCATAATTGGCGTTCTCTATTTATGTATTTTAAGGATGTATCTTAGTTACTTTAAGTTTACTTTAAGTTACTTTAAGTTTACTTACCAACCCTGTTCCCCGGCCCCGGGGGCCCCGGAACTTGTTATGATTATATATTCATCACGGTTTTTTGCATCCCTTTTCATCCCCGGCTCTGCCGGATTGCTCTTGGAATAGTCTCAGTTCTCTGCATGTTTAATCTAAGGCTATACATTTATTTTATTAACTGGCAGGTCCCGGACCCTCCGGGACCCCTTATAGAGAAACTAGTAGATGCTCACGGACTATTCCTTTTACAGGTGGTCCGTTGCCGGATGACAGCCTGCGCGGACGTCCTTAACCAGCCTTGCGGACATGCTGTCTGTCGGTCCCACGCGGACTGTGGGATCCAGATGGACGATATTGTGGTATGGCACCCTGACAACTGCCTTATCTGTTATGACCTTATCTCCACCCTCGCTTCAGATTCGGTGAGCCTCTTTCAGCCATTTTTGTATTTACACTCCCTTCACTGGGCGGCATCAATATGATACATACTCATTGACTTCTGTTATGAATCTTCGGGTTCATTCATCAGTTTGTCCCTCGGGTTTGCTAACCTTATCCCCGTTCTTTCAGAGTTCCCAGGCGGTTAAAACTTCAGCAAGGGCCACTTTGAAATTGTGGGTAGGCGGCTTCGCCCGTAACGTAAAGGCCAGGAAGCCCTACGTCCTCTCAGAAGATTATTGTAGTCTTATCTACCCGAACGCGAAATCTTCGGCAGCAGTGCCTAGGCAAGTGGCAGCTCCTATAATTGCCGACATTGCGGAAACCGTAGAACTCAATCTCGTCCAGGATACAGACATCCCTGACGACCCGGACCCCATTGAAGACAATGTTACGGCTCTGAACTTAGACATAGAGCCCATGGTTTTCGACGAACCAGAAACAGGTAGGGTGGTAAGTGAGGCAGGTGGCTCTGGCGCTAAGACCTCTCTTCTTAGCCCCTCTTTTTCTTCAACTTCTAATAATTCTTCCTTTCTAGGTTTTGAAGGGAACCGCGAATCCTCCCCGAGATCGCTCTCGGTCCCTCCCAAGGTCAAATCTCAGAAGAGACCTTTGGTGAGGACTCGTAAGAATCCTACACTACCTGGATCATCGAAGCCCAAGGAGGCTCCCCTCCCCGGAGCTCCTAGCGGCTCGACTAGAACTGCCCCTATGTCTCAGGACCCGGGAGTGCAGTCATCATCCCCCTTAATTACCACGACCAACTTCGACCCGGTGGCCCTCACCAATATGATGACGAGGGTCGTTACAGAGCAGATTAGCTCTATACTTTCTTCCGTCACCAGAAGACTAGATACCCTGGAAGGTGGACTGCCTCAACAACAGCAGTTCCTCATCCCGGACGCCTCAAAACTTCCACCCTTCACGAAGAACAACCCGTGGAAAATGGCGCTCCACTGTCCTTTCACGGACGGAATGTTGACCATCGAGGGTTTTGGGACCCGGCCCATTGAAGATTTTGAGTTCTTCCCTCCCGGCCTTCAATTTCCTTTCCCCGGCTTCGCCCGGCTTACGGAAGAGGCTCTTGTCCGGCTAGATAAGGTCCCTAAAGAGACCGTTATCTTTCCGAAGGAACAGGCTCAGTCTGTTTGGGTTAGAACCTTGAATGAGTGGGGTTGTACAAACACCATGCTGACCCCCCACAAGAGTACTTACACCATGTTTCTTGTGAACGAACAGACCCCCACTCCTTGCGTTACCAAAATGGTTGAATTAGCCCTTCAGGCAGTGAACGAAGATAAACCTTTGCCACAACTCCGGGAGACAGATCCTACATCTCTGCTGTTCCCATCAGATAATGAATGTTGGCTCAACATTCAATCGACATTCACTTCTGGTAAGCTATCCGCTGACTGTGCATCGACGCAATTCAGTGAACGCCTCCCAAGACTACCTGAAACCTTAATCCGACTTGAGTTCGAGTCCCGGTCTAGGTTTAGCCGGAGCCTCAACGTCTCGACTATGGCGGAGATGTTTTCTCTTACCTATGACGAAGAACACTCCTTTAAAGTTATGACTAAAGCCACCCTGCAATCTTTGTTAGCAGATTGCTACGACTTCTTGGTGGCCAAAAGACGTTGCCGTAGGCATGTCTTATCTGAAGCTACTATCCGCCATGAGCCAAATAAGCTCATTAAAGCCTCTGCTTGGGGTCCGGACCTATTCCCAGAGGACATGGTCAACTCGGTATTGAGCGAAGCTGCCAGAGTGAACCAGAGCCTCAAAGTCCGTTGGGGTCTCACTCCCAAACGGAAGTTCGAACAATCGAGCATTCACTCCCGGGGCAGAAAGAGGCTACGCCCTTATAGCTCTACTCAATTCCGCCAACCTCTTCAAGTAGTCCAGTCGGCCCCGGTCTCTCAGGGCATCCAACCCTCTACCTCCAAGTCTCAGCCCCAAGTGAAGTATGTCCTCGTCCCTGAAAGCCAAGTGGCCTCGAACTCGTTTACCTCTCCTGTTTATAACCCGGTTTATGAGTCCCGGTTTTCCTCCCAAGGATACCAACGAGGCAGGGGTCCTGGTCCGAGGGGTTCTTTTCAGAACAGAAGCAAAGGGAGATATTTCTCCCGTGGAAAAGGGTCACGTGGTGGCCGAGGCGGTAAAACCCCCAACTACTGACGGTCTTCAGGTAGGAGGGAGACTTTATATGTTCCGGAGTCGCTAGAGGTTCAGTCCTTGGGCCTTCAGCATAATCTCCAAGGGCCTGGGGTGGAGTTGGATAGAAGGGCCTCCCCCACCGAACAAATTCCATCAACCCTCGACACCGGACCTACTTCTGTTTACCCAAGATCTTCTTCGCAAGAACGCGATCAAGGAAACGAAATATCTGAAGTTTCAAGGTCGCTTATTCAGCGTTCCGAAGAAAGACTCCGACAGCCGAAGGGTCATCCTCGATCTGTCTCGACTAAACTTGTCCATTCAATGCGACAGGTTTCACATGCTTACCGTCTCGCAGGTGCGAACCTTGCTTCCCCGTGGGGCCGTCACCACCTCCATCGATCTTACCGATGCATAGACTTTGCTTTGGCCCCTAATGCTAAGGACATTAACCGTGGTGTAACATTCCGAGAAATTAAAGTGCTTCTGGTTATCGCTTTATCGCCACGACTGGATATATTTACTGCTGAAATTTCTATTAAGTAGATCTTAATCTATAAATTTTCCTTTGCTTTTTCATCCGTCCTTTTGCCTTTATGTATATACTACTCTGACTTCGGAGGTAGCAGCAGTAGGGGATTCAGCGTTATGAAGCTTCATCTGTGGTGGATAACGGGGGAGGGTGGGCTGTGGCACCCCTAGCAGTACACAGCCGAATTCGGTTGACTCCCTTGTCAGGCTGGGAGGAACGTAGAGAGGAAAGGTCCCCTTTTTTGTTTCATTTGTTAGAGGTCGGCTACCCCTCAATTTCCTTGGTAGATGATGATGATGATGATGATGTACTACTATAACTAATGGTCTCTTTGATTCATTTTTCCTCAAGTTTGTTTTTCTAGCCCAGGGAACAGCATATAGCATTCCCCCAGCCTTCTCATTGATACTGTGATCTTTGGATATTGATCTTAGTCCTTTTAGGCATTTTTGTAGAAGATCTTCCTTATTGTTTACAAGATTTTAGTCTTTACAGTAGAAGAGATCTTTAGACTACACTACAGTACTCACGATTTTATGTTAAGTTATAAGGTACTCATTTACTAGTTTAGTTTAGCAATCTTTTCATTTCGTCCATGCTTTTGTAGCTTAATACTTTATTGCTTTGGTGCAATGCTTTGTATCTGAGGGAGCGGATATGTCGCGCACTTTTGAAGGGTGGCTCTTGCACCACAAAATTATTTGTTTCTTTGTCTACTTCTTGCGTAATGTTCCCACATCTTTCTAACCCCAAAGATCCCTGCACATTTGGATTTCGTAACCACAAGCGTCTCTTGTAGTGATAAAAGTGATACCTGCTGTATTTGTTTCACGTGTCATTCACCCTTTTTCTGCTAACGTTTCTTCCCCGTTACCATCTTGATGCTTTGTCGGTTTTGCTTTCTTGATTCTCCTTCCTCTCAAACTCCATTCCATGTGAGATATTTCCCTGTTGAGAGCAGCGCCATGTTTTCCCTTTCTGTATTCTTGAAAATAGATAAAAGGCAATGTTGGTGGTCTTTGTTGGATGGCATAAGTGGCCCCCTCTAGTCTGTTACTGTTTGTGCCTCCATGGGGGTTAGTATACAATAGCAATGTTGTAACTTATGGTATATTCTGTTTTTGTTTGGTCCTTTTAAAGCTGATTGTCAGGATGAAGCTGTTGAGTTTGGAGTACTATGGACCAAAATAAAGATACACATATACAAATTACCTTCACCGACGAGGTTATAAAATAACCTGTTTATTTATGTTTGTCTTAGTAGTGTTATGTCAGACTTCTCAAATTTTAACAGCGAACAGCGGATAGGAAGAAACCCATCAAGTTTTTGCAGGTATTTGATACGGTAGATTCATTCAAGGTTAACTTGTGTAAAAGGGAAAGCTTGGTCCATAGGCTCGAGTAAAATGTTGACAATCTCTGATTGCTCTTCCTACTCGTTTTATATTTGATTCCATTCTGTTCGTACACATGTACAGTTACATACATTCACTTATACAGTACTGTGATAACGCAGTTTTAGCTTCAGACTGACCTCTAGACTAGTTTTATAGAACAGCTGTTACACCTATACTGTAGTCAAAATATTTGAAGAAAAAACCCCAATCTCTATCTAAATAAATGTAACTAGTTAATGATACCAATGCTCTCTTTTAACAAAATTAAATTTCTCTCTGACTAAAATTCTTTGAAAATATTTTTCTCTCAGCTCTCTTCTCACCATAGCTTCCCTCCAACAATACTTCTCCTACACGAAATCATATCTTACTGTATCTAAAACCCTTCCTCTAACAGTTCCCACCATCTCATCTCCAACATTTTCATTCTTAGATATTAAATTCATGTTAATATATATATACCATAATACTAAAATATGATTTTTGGAACCAATGTGAGTCCTTAACCCTTTTACCACCAGGCTATTTGGAAATTTTCAACCCTTATTTTTTTCCCAGCACATTTTGCAGTATATTTTTTTTAAATTGCTCTAACAGCCTTTTCTGGGTCGAACCTGTGACGGCCGGCGAAAAAGTCCTTCTTTGTACTTTTTCTGATATAAATCTTCCAAATATACCAGAGAAAATTAAAAGCATGGAATGCAGAGGTTACAACCCTCGCGTGAGCACCTTGTTGGTGTCGTATATCTAACAAGGGCGTTTGTAAAACACTATTCACAGGCTGTCTTCCATTTAGATAATCCCTTCATCAAAGGGGGAGGGCCGTGACAGGCCCTAGAGAATACAGTTGGGTTACCCTACCGACACCCACCACTCGCGCTCACTAGGTCATCCTTCTGTGTTGGACTTGCCAGCAAAGTTTATAAGTGTTTTGCCCAGTGTTTTTCGAAGTGATTGTCGTTTATTCAACATGACTGACGTTGATACTTCACCCTTACCAATGTTAAGTACCATAGTTTGTTTTGGCAGCTTTTGACAGTACCGGGCATTTGTTCTGTTTCCAATATGGTGGTTTTTAGTTTTGGAAGCGATTGTCTTGCCGAGGTATCGGCAGCCATTTTGGGTTATGTTCGCTTCGGTAAATATTCTAGTTAATTTTGCCCATCTGGTACTCTGTCATCTTGGTTATATCACTTACGTTTTATGGCCTTTTATTGTTATCATTAATTTTTGCTATGGTATTTATTTGCTTGCAAGTCCAATTTGGACCTACGAAGAATAGCGATTTAAAGAATAGCGAATTAAAGTTTAGCGATTTAGTCTGTTAGTTTGTTCTCGCCTCAGAGGCTTCGATTTAGACTATATCCTTGTTTTTTTGTTACGTTATTCTTCGTTCTTGGTTATTACTAAGAAAAGCAATCAATTTTATTAATGTTCTTGTTTTATTGTGTGATGTTAGTTTTTTATTATGTAACCTTGAGAGCGAAAACAGAGACTGCTCGTTCCCTGTTCTACAGATATGAGTTATTCCTTCTCTCGTTTTCTTTGTTAGCTCGAGTAAGAGAGGTGAATTTCCCGTTCTCCGTTTTTATACGATCACGAGTTATTCAAGCCTCCTCTTAGTATCAGAGTTGATGATAGTACGTTTAATATTATAAACGTTTTTATTGATGTGGTTACTGTTAATATAGCTAACAATATTAATAGGTACGTTAGTGTATGAGTCATTAATTGGGGTCGTTTTATACCGACACCCTTAGCTCCGAAGTTATGCTTAGCTCCGCCTTGAGTTATGCTCCGCTATATGGATACTCATTGGGTGAGAACTAGTTAACGTTCAGGAGCAGATTTTGGAGTGCAACGGTGTAATCCGGCACTCGGACTCCGGCTGAAGCCTTTTACACACGAACCTTTGTCATGTTTGATCATAATTACACCGTTACGGCCGGCTTCACGGGAGATAACACAATCATTCATTGAGGTTAATGTTATCGTACCGGGAACGGTCACGATATCACGGTGACGGGCCTTTGCTACCGGATCTCCGGTACAAACAGAGATCAAGCAGACGGCCAGAACCGGAGTTAACAATGTGATACCGATGAAGACTTCACAGTTTCATTATTACGGTCCCTTTTTCATCGAATCTCCGGCTTCACTGGAGATAACACAAACATTCAGTATTAGAGAATGTTATCATACCGCTAAGGATCACGTTTTCACGATGACGGACCTTTGTCACTAGTTCTCCGTTACAAACAGAGATCAATCAGACGATCAGAATCAGGGTATGAACCCCTTTTTCATAAATAATCACAATATCGTTATTACGTTCCTTTTCATCGAATCTCCGGCTTAACCGGATATCGTACAGGCGATCAGCATTGAGGTTAATATTAGTTTTCCTCTGGTGTTCACGTTGTCACTATGACGGACCTTTGTACCGGGGATTGTTACCGGAGCTCCGTTACAGACAGAGCTCACTCAGACCACGGGTGGCCAATCTCTTGTTTTGCTGTAAAGGAAAGGATTTAACATGAATACAAAGTAAACTGTACTTACTTTAATGACACTTTGAATTTGCGTTGGTAATATTCATTAGTTATTCTTGAAAGTCCAAATAAAAATATATGAACATAACTATGCCTATATTTATGCATATATTTAATTCTAACTATGTATAAATATGGATAAATATCCATACAACATCGTGTTCAAATAGAAATAAATTGATTATGCCTATATTTATGCATTTTCAATTCTAACTATGCCTAAATATGAATAAATATCCATACAACATAGTGTTCAAATAGAAATAAATTGATTGTGCCTATATTTGTGCATATTCAATTCTAACTATACCTAAATATGAATAAATATTCATACAACATCGTGTTCAAATAGAAATAAATTGATTATGCCTATATTTATACATATTCAATTCTAACTATGCCTAAATATGAATAAATATCCATACAACATAGTGTTCAAATAGAAATAAGTTTCCACTCAGTACTGGGAACCAAACGTTGGCCCCTTCTAATGAAGGGCCGGGTCGAGACTAACCATGCCATGAGAGGCTATCTACTGTTCCTTGAAACTCTGGTCAGTGAACAGATGAATCAATAGAATACTAATAGCCAGTAAATAATGTTAGACCCGGTTCTGAACGTCTGAGTCAGGGGTGGCCAACCTGTGGCGGATGCGCCAACAGTGTCACATTTCATGAATACAAGTGTCGAACTATACCCCAAAAGATAGTACATTAAATGATTTTTCTTTAAAAATTATTTTTATGAGTTGTACAGTTGATCCCAGCCTGTGAATAGGATCACTAACCAAAGTTCAAGGAACATCCAGACTTATGTCCCCTTTCTTTTACAGAAGGTTCGCCTACATGGTTCCCGTCAGGATGATGATGAATCTCTCTGGCCTGCAAGAGAGGCTCTCCGCCCTTGGTTATCAAGGTTGGGAAGAAATGCTCCATCTAGAGGTCCCTATCTCCTCAGAGTGTCCTCTCTAAGGTTGGACGACGACCCCATGGACGGGCAGGTAGGTGGGGATGAATTTTGAGCCTTCAGCTTTGCAATTACCTACGTCACCGACCTAGGACCCTTAATGGATCCTGATGTTCATGTTACCCTGCATAAACCGTGACTGCTAAAAGCAACACATTCTAGGGAAAACCAAGGGGCTATGACGGAGCTCAAAAGTATGGTAGTGAGTCAGATCCGTTCAGGAACTCAGAAGTTTCCCCCTACAGCCCCAGGCATATCGAAGTAACCTCCTTCGATAAAAACAACGCATAGAGATTTGCCTTACATGTTCCATATATAGATGGTACCATAAATCTGGATGGCATAGACATCCTCCCTCTGGGGGACCTAGAATTTACTCCCAGGTACTAGAATTCCCGTTCAACGGATTCATTCGATTGAAAGAGATTGCCTTGGTTAGGTTAGACAAGGTACCGAAGGTAACAGTATTATTTCCTAAAGGGCAGGCCCGATCTGTCTGGACCAGGATGTTGTCAGTCTGGGGGTTACGATAATTCCAAGATCTGCCCTTCCAATTCGACCTACACGTTTGATGGTCTGATCGGGTTAGTTGTGGGAAATACGTTCTGTCTGAGGCCTCTATCAGACAGGAATCGATAGTCGGTTACCCACTCGTCATCACAGCCTCCCTCCGATTCGACGTCTATGCATCCAAATCCCCCTCATCAGGTGGTCTACCTCACTGATTCCCCAGGTACACAGCCCAACCCCGTTGGGATGTTTTACCTGCATACAGCCCTAGATCCGAACCCTCAGGCTCCTCTCGTGGACACCAGAGAGGAAGCTACAGGAGTAGAAGACAGTCTCGCCATCGAGACGGACCTAGAAAAAAGGGGGCTCGGAGAAGGAAAGTACCTAGATTCACCCCCTCACAACGCGGTGGTCCCGGTAGGGGGTAGACTTTACCACTTTCGAGACCATTGGACCTTCGGTCTGTGGGCTCATAGCATAATCTCTAAAGGTTTGAGGTGAAAATGGTCACAAGGTCCTCCTCCTCCACCAGTGACCTTCTCCCAGAAATCCACTCCCATCCTGGAAGAGTACACCACAGGGTTACTCAAGAAGAAGCAATCAAACGGGATCGATCACTGAAGTTCCAAAGCCACCTGTTCACAATTCCGAAGAAAGGCTTGGCGGCATTGAGAGTGGACCTGGACTTGTCAAGCTAAACTCTTACATTCTCTGCGACAAGTTCCGGATGTTGACTATCTCTCAGGTACGGACCTTACTTCCCCGTAGGACCGTCACCACCTCTGTCGATCTTACCGACGACTATTATCTTGCGCCTTTAGCTCGAAACTTCTCTTCTTATCTGGGTTTCCGCCTAAGCAGGAAAGCCTTTGTGTTCAAGACATGCCCTCTGGCCTCAACATTGATCCCAGGATATTCACAAAACTAGGAGAGAGAGTGTTAGAACAACTCAGGAACCAAGAGATACAGATCATTGCTTATCTGGCCGGTTGGCTCATTTGGGCCCGGCCGGTCATAGAAGGCAACAGAGCTACGAAGGAATTATTCCAATTTCTCGACAACCTGTGATTTCGGGTCAATCTCCAAAAAATCTCGCCTGCAACCATCAGTCCGCTTAGAATGGTTAGCCATTCAGTGGGACCTTTCGAAGCACACGTTGTCTCTCCCTTCCAAAAGGTAAGAGGAATAGTTTCCAAGATCAAAAAATTTTCTCAAAC
The DNA here is from genome assembly GCF_036898095.1 of Palaemon carinicauda. Classification (NCBI taxonomy): domain Eukaryota; kingdom Metazoa; phylum Arthropoda; class Malacostraca; order Decapoda; family Palaemonidae; genus Palaemon; species Palaemon carinicauda. The sequence continues at coordinate 72,702 of NW_027171954.1, forward strand.
ACAAACAGGTGTCCGAAGAGCCTTAGAAAGTATCCTCGGACTTTTCCAATTCACTTCAGTAACAGATCTAATAAAAGCCAAACTCAAAGACATCAATCGAGTTTGGAGAAAGAGAGCTACAGTACCTATAAGAGACATGGTCTCGAAGATCCCCTCTGTCTTGAAAATGAGACTACACCCATGGTCCGAACCGAAGGACCTCTCCAAATCGGTTCCTCTACAATTCCCACCTCCACAAGTGACATTCCATACAGCCGCGTCTCTAAGTGGATGGGGGGGATTACTCCGAACATCAGATGTTTCAGGTTCTTGGTCACTCTCCATGAAACAGTCCCATATCATTGTTCTCAAAGCCATGGCAGTGTTCTTGACCCTGAAGAGAGACTCTCCTCCGAGGTCGACCCACATCAGAGTAGTGTCAGACAGCACAGACGCAGTACACTACGTCAACAGGGGAGGATCCAAGTCACCCAACCTGAATCAGATCCTGGTCACTATCTTCGCCTGGGCAACAGAAGAGAACTGGTTCCTGTCAGCACCTCACCTAGCGGGAGGCCAGAATGTGAGAGCGGACTCACTATCCAGGACGGATCCACTGGAGTCAGAATGGTCTCTAGACATAATTTCATTCCGGTGGATACTCAGGCTCGTTCCAGGCCTCCAGGTAGATCTATTCGCAACTCAGATGAATCACTAACTTCCTTGTTATGTGACCCCGACCCTGGACCCTCGGGCTTATGCCATGGACGCATTACCCCGGGATTGGAACCATTAGAAGAAGATTTCCCCATCTCCCCCAGGGAATCTTCTAAAAACTTTTACACAAACTACGCTCCTTCCCGGGCGCAGTGGCTTTAGTACCACCTCACTGGCCAAGAACAGTTGGTTTCCTCTCCTCCTCGAGTTGAAACTCAGTCCCATCCGGATCCCGTTCCTCAAACTGACCCGAGTATCCAAACTCACTGTGTCAGATTACTCAAGGATAGCCAAAACTCTAACTTTGTGGACTACAGGAAGTTGGCAGCTCGTAGAGATGCGAACATTAAACCGGAAACGATCTCTTCATCGAATGGGACAAAAAGGGACTCGACAATTCGCCAATATGATTCGGCCGTTAACAACTAGTAGGTCCCCTAAGAGTGCAGACCATACTCGTATGTCCCCGCATTTAGCCATCTCTTTCTTGAGGTTCCTATTTGACAAAGGCCTAACAGTTAGCACTTTAACCACCATCAAGTCAGCTTTGAAGAAGATCTACCTTGTTGGGTTCAACATTAACCTAGCTGATTCCTATTTCTCATCAACCCCAAAAACATGTGCTAGGCTTCTACCTTCGGTTCGGCCACAAAAGGACTCTTGGTCTCTGAACGGTGTTCTCAAACTTGCGATGGACACGGACAATGAATCCTGCTCTTATATCACTCTTCTTAGGAAGACTTTATTTCTAACGGCTATAGCTTCAGGTGATGGAACATCAGAACTAGCAGCTCTCACGAAACCCGGAAAACATAGATTTCCTCCCTTCAGCCGAAGTACTCCTTTCCAGACAAAGCTTCCCTAGCTAAAAAATGAGGATCCGCAAAATAGGTGCTCCTCTCGGAAGATTATTCTTCATCCCCAGGATTTTTCTCCGTGTACAGTCACACTCTCAAGCCCCTTTTTAGCTAGAACTGCCACCCGCTCGTCTGGCTCCTTGGTTATCAGGGAACAAGGAGGTACTATTTCCATTCACGGTATCAGGCAACAAATCCTCTACTTCATTAAACATACTAATCCGGAATCATTTCCCCAGGCTCATGATATACGGACAGTAGATGCCTCCAACAATGATTTCCAGAACAGGGACTTTGATGATTTTAAAAAATATACGGGTTGGAAATCCCCTATGGTTGTCAAACGCCAATATCTAAAGATCTTACAGGCCCTTAAATACCCAACGATGGCAGAGGGGAGCCTTATCTCTCCCCATTAATCTCCTCTTCTTCCTTTCTTCCATCTCTTCTCTTCTCCCTCCTACCCGCCACTCACACCACGTCGCCGCTCTCCTTGGTAGTTCGTTAGCCATATGATATTTGCCATGTTTAATTCCTATGGTTTAACTGTTATTGTAGTTACCGTTCCTTTAATGTTTAGATATACTTAGACATGTAAGGTTTGATGCCTTTTGCGATTCGACACTCAGTTGGTTCCTTGTCGTCATTATTATTTAACCTTACGTTCCCTATGTCATTTGGCTGGTTGGTAATTGGACGATTACTTTATTATATCATAGTATTGTCGTACATGGTGATTGTATTCTCCTCATTATGTTATTAATTTATTGGGCTTGGAAGGCATTCTCTGGTACTTTTTCGCCGGCCGTCACAGGTTCGACCCAGAAAAGGGATTTTGACGAAGGAAAAATCTATTTCTGGGGAGAGACCTGTGACGCCCGGCGAAACCCTTCCCGATGATTTTTGTACGGACCCACCCTTTCCTTGCCAAGCCATATGTTCTTGCAGAAGGATGACCTAGTGAGCGCGAGTGGTGGGTGTCGGTAGGGTAACCCAACTGTATTCTCTAGGGCCTGTCACGGCCCTCCCCCTTTGATGAAGGGATTATCTAAATGGAAGACAGCCTGTGAATAGTGTTTTACAAACGCCCTTGTTAGATATACGACACCAACAAGGTGCTCGCGCGAGGGTTGTAACCTCTGCATTCCATGCTTTTAATTTTCTCTGGTATATTTGGAAGATTTATATCAGAAAAAGTACAAAGAAGGACTTTTTCGCCGGGCGTCACAGGTCTCTCCCCAGAAATAGATTTTTCCTTCGTCAAAATCCCTTAATTTTTGTCATAGAGAGGTCAGGTTGGTCTCATTCTCTTGGAAAATGCTCGAATTTTCTCAAAAAAATAATCAAAAATATGAAAAAAATAATTTTTATAGCATTTTCTTGCAAGGACGTACCGGTACGTCCATGGGGGTTAAGGGATGGCTTTTGTGAAACGTACCAGTACGTCCTTTGGGGGTAAAAGGGTTAATATACTGTCAAAAAGACTTAAAATAAATCTTTAAAAAAATGTCGACACGAGTGAAGGTCCATGTAAGTGTTAGATTCAGCACTGTGTACTGCTGTAAAACCCCGCAAAATTGGGGACTTTTTAGAGAGCCAATAAAGATCTATGCGTTTTGCATTGTAGTTTTGGTATGGTTTATTGCACCAAGTAAATTTGTCTGTTTGTAGCATTTATTTGCACTTAAGTAAATTTTTAATAAATTTTTCATAATCTGATAAACTATAATTATTTGCAGGTTACCGTTATGGCTATAGCGCATTTGTGTACATAGCTTCCGTAAAGAAGAGCTTTCTCGAGTCTTGATTGCCATTATAAGGAGATCAACAATGTGATAAGAGGTAAATATGGAAAATGTACCAGAGTATTGGAAGTTATTATTTTATAGTCCAGTATTTGAAACTCCTTACGAAAGGATGTCCAAAGAATTTAATCTCGACTAAGGTGGGTATCACCATCAGTGCGTTACTTGTCTGTACAGTATCTTTTTGGGCCAGTAGCTATGCTTAATTTTTAACCTTTCTCTATACATGGGTGATGAATGTACTCCCAGGCTCCATTGTTGAACCTCATATCCCAAATTCACAATTTGAAATGGGGCCTTTTTTTGGTCTTAAACTGTCCCTTGAGTTCCTGTCCCCTCATCGTGACTTGAATTTAAACTGTGTTCATTTTAATCTTGTGTTATTCTCAAAGTTATTAGATTGGAACCTAGCATTGTGTAAGCAAAGTTACTCAATTTCTATATCAGACAACATAAGTGTCGTCTTAAGACTTAGGCAAACCTTCCTTTTCAGCCTCTGAGGTTTAGTTGTTTAAATTACTAACCTTAGAATTAATTTAATATTAGTTGGAACTTTTTATTCTTACCAACTTTTGTATTGGGAAAAATATGATGGGTATAGTACTGTTTTTAAGTCTAGAGTTGATTTTTAAGATTATTGATAAGGGTATCCTAATTATAGTAGGGTCACTGTAATTTAATATTAGTTGGAACTTTTCCAGTCTTACACAACCCTTGTGTGGGAAAAATATATGATGGGCTCAGCCCTTTTTTGAATGTCTGTTGTTATGGTTATTTTCAAAATAATTGACATCTGATTATAGTATCATTGCCATAATTTTTTTTACATCTAAACTCACTGCGTTCGTTGCAATTTTCAGGTGGCTGCCCCAACCCAGCCTGTGAATTATCACTTTCAAGACAAGAATCTTGTTGTTTGAAAGTCTGCTCAAGAGAAAACCTTCTTCAATTTCAAGCCATGCGAGATTCATAGATGCACGAAAAATCTTTTTAATATAGAAATCACACTTGTCTAACCCTTAGCGGTGTTTAGAAAGAAAAAATGCTAGCTAGCCCCTTGTGACAAATTATACTTTGGTTTTTGTCATTTTTTAGGTACAGTTATGAATAATTTTTTTTTTCATGTAGATATGAGATATGAGAGTTTTGTGTAGTTTACCCTACTCCTGCACACCTGATGGGCTCCAATAGGGAAAAATAGCCCAGTGAGGAAAGGAAATAAGGAAATATATAAATGATGAGAATAAATTAACAATAAATCATTCTAAAAACAGTAACAGTGTCAAAAGAGATATGTCCTATTTAAACTATTAACAACGTCCAAAACAGATATGTCATATATAAACTATAAAAAGACTCATGTCAGCCTGGTCAACATAAAAACATTTGCTCCAACTTTGAACTCTTGAAGTTCTACTGATTCAACTACCCGATTAGGAGGACTTTTATATACGGCATTGACGTTATGCATGGAGTGTGGTTATATAGTGTATAATTATTGGAATTCCACATCTTTTGCTTTTACTACAGTCACAATGTCTAACGTTTGCATTTTAGCTCGTACCTTTTTATATATACAGTGAACCCTCGCTACTTCGCGGATTCACCACTTGCGGATTTTTTTCATAACCCATATATATATACATATTGGTAATAACAAAATCATCATACTGTACTGAATAATCAATATAATCGATGCAAAAACTAACCTATACACAGATGTGTACAGTAAATCCGTTTGTTTCTTCATTATGATCAGAGAAACATAAACAAAACATTGGTTGCCATTTTTTATCGTGCTTTTTGGCGTGTTTAGGAAACGCATGATATAAAATCGCCTTTAATATTTGTGCCTGTTTTAGTTTAGGGTACTGTAGTACATGCATTAAGTGTTCTGTACATTAAAGGGTAGTTTGTTAACAGTACTACGTACAAGGGAAGGTTTTAAAAGTCTGAATATACATGTTAAATAAATAGGTAAATATGGTGTCACTACTTCGCGGATTTTCACCTATCGCGGCCGGGTCTGGAACCTATCTACCGCGATATACGAGGGTTCATTGTATCTTAATATTTTTATTATCAGTGGCCATGTTTCTCTTTTCACATAGTGCTCCATGATCATCATCATCTCCTCCCCGCCTATTGATGCAAAGGGCCTCGGTTAGATTTTGCCAGTCGTCTGTATCTTGAGATTTTAATCCATACCTCTCCATTCATCACCACCTACTTCACGTTTCATAGGCCTCGCGGCCATGTAGACCTGGGTCTTCCAACTTTTTTAGTGCCTTGTGGAGTCCAACTGAAAGTTAGGTGCGCTAATCTCTCTTGGGGAGTGCAAACCATCTCCATCTACCCCTCGCCATGATCTCGTCTGTATGTGGCACCCAATTAATCTGTCTCAACAGTTTCGTTTCTAATCCTGTTCTACCATTTAACTCCCAATATTCTTCTGCAGGGCTTTGTTCTCAAATCTACTACAAAATCTGTAGGATTTGTTCCATACTACAAACTTTTATGTGATTAGGAAATACTTAAATGAACGAATATCGGAGGAAATCCTGTACATAATATGTGTATGAAAACTTGAAATGTGTGACTTATAAGTGTATTAGATTAGAAAAATCATATGACTATTGTATATACGTGCTTTAAAGTTGATAAAAATTCCAATAAAACAAATAAGTTATATACTTTTATTTCAATAAAAGGCCAATGGGAGGTCTTATCCAAGGGAAGTCATGAATAGGTATGGGAAACCTCAGTGGAAAATAAGTTTAAAAGCTTAAAAGAAAAGAATGTAAATTTGTATTGTAGAAAACAGTCGTGAAATATGAGATTGAATTCTAGTGCGTGTGTAGTATTAACCCTTTTACCCCCGTGGTATTTGGAAATTTCCAACCCTTAACCCCCAAGGGGTTATTGTTTTCCCATCATATTTTGCAGTATATTTTTCTTAAATTGCTTTAGCAGCCTTAATTTTTGTCATAGAGAGGCCAGGTTGGTCTCATTCTCTTGGAAAATGCCTGAATTTTCTCAAAAAATTATAGAAAAAATATGAAAAATTAATTTATATAGCATTATTTTGCAAGGACGTACCGGTACGTCCATGGGGGTAAAGGGATGGCTTCTGTGAAACGTACCAGTACGTCCTTTGGGGGTAAAAGGGTTAAATGGAAATGAACTATTATTGTAGTTTAGGGCTTATGAATTCTGGAAGTATCCACAAGTATTTTGGTGAGAACGTTCTTTTGAAAGAGGTTTCACAAGAAATGTTTATTTTCGAACTAGGGGTACGTGGAGTGCTATATCGCTTAATTTTATTTTAAGTTCATGGATGAAGTGATTACTAAACAACAGACATACTGTATATCAATTTACTAAACCAATCCTTAAATTTGATTAAACTTTATTTAGTTTTATTCATCAAAATTTTAAATCTTGAATGCTCAACATGGTTGAATAGTTTTTAACCTTTTTGGCCGGCCTTGAGAGTCAAGATTTCTTTGGACAAAAGTATCGGGATGTATTTTGGTTTTAACTAGAATTTTGTTTAGATAAAAGCATAAGATAGTGTTGCATAATTTATTCCTTTTACCCCCAGGCTATTTGGAAATTTCCAACCCTTAACCCCCAAGGGGTTATTTTTTTCCCAACACATTTTGGTGTATATTTTTTTTAAATTGCTCTAACAGCCTTAATTTTTGTCATAGAGAGGTCAGGTTGGTCTCATTCTCTTGGAAAATGCCTGAATTTTCTCAAAAAAATATCAAAAATATGAAAAAAAAAATTTTATAGCATTTTTTTGCATAGGGGTAAAGGGATGGCTTTTGTGAAACGTACCACTACGTCCTTTGGGGGTAAAAGGGTTAATGCATTTGGAAATGTTTACTATGCAACACATGAAGAATTTCATTAGTAGTTATTGAAAAATATGGTTTGAAATAAGTATTTCTATATATCTTTTTAGGAAGTGAAGGCATTTATTTTGTTAAGGGTTCCGAGTGATTGGATTCTTGAATTGGCTGACTTTTAAATGTCTGCAGGGAAGAGAGTATTTTAATATTGCAGTGATGCAAGTTGTAGAACTTATTTTTCCAAAAGATATTATGAATTCTCGTCTTATATGCAGTATATATCATTTGTGTTTATTTAATAACTGCTACCAATATCAATACATTATTTCGAATACCAACATTGTCATCACTGTAATGATTATAAATATCATATTTGAAAAGATTTTCAATGGAAGTAGTCAAGGCTATACAAAAGATTGATGTACAGTACAATACATGTACGTTGCAATTCTTTCCCTGGTAACTATAATTGAGAGTTTTTGGTGGTACCTACTGTTATCCAGCATACTTGCTCCTGCCAGGTGGGATGACTGTTGCCTTACAATGACTACAATAATATGAACTTAAGGAAATTAGTTTTCCTTAAATATCGCTGATGCTCCATTAGAGGGATGATAGTTCTTCTACCGACCGAGGAAAGGCACCAAGGACTCAACACGTGGTTGTGCTGTTTTGGTCACTTTAACAATAAGAGCGTAGTCATTAATCTGCATGACTCTTGTTTCTCCCCTGCCTCACTTTCATTAGAGATCACTGAAACTTCGAGAAGAACTAGTGAAGATGTCATCAAAGAAGTGCAGTAAGTACCGAGAGTTGTTCCTGGCAGTAATAAACATGGGTACATGCAACTTGGAGAAAGTAGCTGGGTGCTCACACTTAATCTTTTATCTCTGCTCGTTCTCACATCGGAAAGAGCAGGTGCCGCAAGTTGTCCCATACTGTAGAATATTATTTGTACCATCCTTTGGTAATGTATCTTATTCTTCCTTTTTCCTTGTTCTTGGCAGTTTTATTACAGTGTTTCTTGAATCTAAAATGAAGACTATACTATGTTTTGCCTGTTGTGTTATCAGCAGCCATTGTCTGACCCTCCAATGTCCTAGCTATGGTGGAGATGGGGTTAGGTCACTAATGATATGTATATAAGATCAGTCTCTAGGGCATTGTCACTGTGCCATACCTCTGCCATTCATGAGCGACCTTTAAAGAACAGTAGCCATCAAACCATCGCTCAATGCTGGTGTCTGCAACATTTTCTGTTATGATTCACACAAGCTTTAGGTATAACGGTGAGTAGATTCATCAACAGATAGTGTTCTCTTGTTCAATGCAAGGTACAGCCGTCAACCTTCCTAAATCATTCACATTTTTAATCATATAGGTATTTAAAAATGTCTAGGCCTACTGATATACATGAGGAGTTTTGAAATTCTAAGTCTTTTGGGGGTGATGTTTAATGTCCAGTAGTTGACCTCATTCCAGTGGATGTCGTTTATTCTTGGAATTCATTTTGAATGTGAAGAAAATACCAAAGTTAAGAGAGTTAGCAATGCGATTTACATGTTACCTGATGCATGTCCGTACCCTATGTATTTGGATGTCCTTTTTCTTTAATTATTAAATCTATCATATTCAATCTTGTCTTCTTTATTAATACTGCTTCCTTAGTGTTAAGTCCACCTATTAATATTATTATTAGTATTATTATTATTGTTATTAGCTATGCTACAACCCCAGTTGGAAAAGCCGGATTCTATAAGCCGAAGGGCTCCAACAAGGAAATTAGCCCAGTGAGGAAAGGAAACAAGAAAATAAATAAACTACAAGATAAGTAAGTAACAATTAATATGATATATTTTAAAAACAGTAACAAAATAAAAAAAACATCTTTCATATATAAACTATTAAAGCTAGAAAAAAAACTAGAAGAGAAATAAGATTATAGTTTGCCCGAGTGTATACTCAGGCAAGAGAACTTTGTAACCTCTTCTGCCATTAGGCTACTTAAGGCCTACTGTATCTGCTGATGTGGCACAATTCTTAATGTCCAAAATTGAAATTAACTATTCTAATGAAGTTTGAGGTTCATCTTGTGTTTGCCAGCTATCATTATCAAATGCTACGTTCACAATTATAGCAATACGTCAATCTATATTTAAGTGACATTTGTTATATTGGCATCATGTGTATTATGCAACTCTTCTAGGAGAAGAGCATTCTAAAATAAAACCATTGTTCTCTGGTCTTGGGTAGTGCCATAGCCTCTGTACCATGGTCTTCTTCCACTGGCTTGGGTTAGAGTTTTCTTGCTTGAGGGTACACTCGGGCATACTGTTTTATCTAGTTTCTCGTCCTCTTGTTTTGTTAAAGTTTTTTATAGTTTATGTGGAAGAAATTTAATGTAATGTTATTACTCTTAAAATATTTTAGTTTTCCTTGTTTCCTTTCCTCACTGGGCTATTTTCCCTGTTGGGGCCCCTGGGCTTATACCATCCTGCTTTTCAACTAGGGTTGTAGCTTAGCATTTAATAATAATAATAATAATAATAATAATAATAATAATAATAATAATAATAATAATAATAATAATGCCTTCATTTCAAAACCCCCTCCATTCACCCAGTGTGAACTTGGCAACAAATACATCACAAAGGATATAGTTACATCGTTTAACTGCTTCTTTAATCCGTCAAAACTATTATAAGGGTATTTACATAACATCTCCCTTCATTTAAAAGATAAATGTTTGTAAAGATAGTTAAACAAACATAGGCTAATACTGGTTTACATGAAGTCTATAGGCTAACTATAAATGGAGCCTTTGTACATTAGCGGCCAGTTCCTCCCATGTGTATAAGAATGGATACCGGCTAACCTAAACTTCCTACCCCCTAACCTAACCTACATGCCATGTCCTTGGTTGCCTAATAGGGGTTCCTCCCCCTCTGATTCCCCTTATACTGCTATATTCTTGGCCATCATCCTACATACAGGTGGCCGCTATCATACATACACCCCCTATAAATCGTAGATTTTAGTTTTTGGTGATAGTTTAACTAATCTTAAGTGAATCTTACTAATTTTGTACCATACAGCTATACAGTATAAATTATGGAAGATAATATTCCTATGGGTATTAACTCATAAATTTGCTAAGATATCTTTATAACAAAAAGAAAACGTTTTTTCGTTATCGTTAAATATATCATAGTTACCCTTAAATATAGTTTTCTCTAAATAAAAAGTTGTATCGTTTTCTTTTCTTCAAACCCACTAAATTAGGGGTAACTTGCTTATACATTTCCCTCGTTTATATACATTAAATATTAGATTATCTAAAATCAAATATCTTCCGAACTCCTATCATAATTAAATTAATCTATTGGAAGAACATTTTAAGTATATCCTAAGCAAAATACTATAATTTTAGCCAATGAAAAGTCATTATATAAAACGCAGACTATGGTGGAGGTCTCTGATTGGATAAAGCAATTCTTTAGCCAGGGGGACAACTTGTTGAGAATTTGTCCCCAAATCTCGGAATTTTTAGTTTTTTGGGGGATATGAAGTGGGTGAATTCCCATACGTCTGGTAACTGAAAAAAAAACACTCTACTGTAAATACTCATGAATAATTCACTCTTCAATAAGATTTATAATGACTTAATTGCGTTTTATTGTTTTCCTGTGGTACGACATTCATTACAATTATAATTTGATTAATATATCTTTCAGAGCACATATTGAAATCAGAACATGGGTTCATGATTAAAAAACTAAATCTTACTGCTTTTTGTTTCACAAATACTATAATTAAAAGTAAATACAGAATATATTATAATCATATAAGATACAGGAGTACATAGTACAGTATTTAGTAGGCTACAAACTTAATTGTGTTGAAAAATGCCTGGAGAAATTACTTCTGGTCTAGGGATCGTTTAGGGTCTAGGGAAGTTCCTGAGTGTGTAGACTGTAGAAGAAGGTTCATTTCTGTCTCAGACACACACACACACACACACACACACACACACACACACACAGGAAGTAAGTGTCTCGTGTCTTTTAACTTGTGATTCTGTGAAGAATGAAGGATTTAAGGGGTAAGGAAAGACACATTTTACAAGGTTTATTTCTTGTTATTATGTTCTCGCTATTGTTTTATTACTTACAATACTTTTGATTCTAATATAATATGTGTTGTAGGTTTCCATGATTGATAGTTAACCATCGAATTTTTTTAGAGGTCTTTTATTGGCGAAGAAATTTTTATGAAAAGGCGTTCTCCAAAATGCTCTTTTTAGCGTGTGGTGGTGATTCAATAGTCAGTGAACATGTGAAAAGTTATTAGATGAGTTTTTTTCTAGATGTGACTTTTTAACTTTTCGATTAACAATAGGATGGTGTATAATTGTAGCTGTGTGGTTTGAATTCCAATTGGGCCCACTGTAATCACGTTGGCTATGTAACAGCCAACGTAAAATAGCTTCGGATAGTTGAATCCCTTCCTTTGTTTCTTGTATGCAATCTCAGGTTTTCTGGATAGGTTAAGTTATTAACATTACATTAATCTTGATTAGTTTTCCTCAAAATCCGACTCAAAAACCTTGTTTTCTTATAAAAGACTCAAACCTCGAAAATATCAGGGGAAAGTAAGTGAAGTATATGATTTATTTCAAGACTTCTTGATGGGATAATAAAAGATTGCTTAATAAATATATTATTAAATACATTCCAATGATATCGAATCTATGATATACGAGGAACAAGTATACTTAACATACTCATGTGGGTTTAAAGACCTACTAAAATTATTTGGATTTGCTGGTAAAGAATATATTTAACTAAACTTGTTTCGGTGGAAAGATTTGCAGTGAGAAAATGCGTAAAAAGAGTTAAGAGTAGTTTATTACAAACTGAAATGCCTGGAAGGAACACTCAATTATAAAGGTGCCTTTGGTCAGGAATCGATGCCCAGAAACGAGAGGAGGAATTTCATACACCAATTAACGAAACAAGACTTTAGAAATAGTCGAAAAAAATGTAAAACCGTTTGAGCAAATATAATTTCGACAAAATAGAGATATTGCCAATATTCTATTATAGTTTCTCTCTCTCTCTCTCTCTCTCTCTCTCTCTCTCTCTCTCTCTCTCTCTCTCTCTCTCTCTCTCTCTCTCTCTCTCTCTCTCCTCTCTCCTCTCTCTCTCTCTCTCTCTCTCTCAAGTAAGTGGTTGGTAGAATAAAGGCTTAATTTTGATCTTTAAGGAACTCTACCACTAATACGTTGAAATTCAAGTTTAAATTAAAGTAGGAAATTACCGTGATAAAAGCCCAAGTTGAAACATGGCTTTTTATCTAGATTTTTAGAAAAATATTTTTGGGAAAACCTTTATAAAAACGATTTATTTTGTATGCAACTCGTGTTTTTTCTCATTCTAATAGCAGACGTTTAATTACCTTTTAGTTAATGACCAATTAACTCTTACTGTAAGGGGGTGGGGTTCCTTGCCTATTTTTCGACCAACCAGACAGAACTGGTTTTCTGCATATTTGGTCTTCGTTTAAGAGGGCGGTCTACCCGTTGTCAGTGAACTGTGAATTCTCAAAAACATCAGTTTTTAATCTGAAAATTGGAAGCCTTATTTAGTAATTAATACCAACGGGCTTTGTTCAGTATCAAGGTAAAAAGTTGAATTAATTTTGTTACTAAGTGATTATCTTTATGGGGAAATTATAGGCGACATTATCATTTTGATATCAAAACCTTTTTATTAGTGAACCACATGGTTGCCTAAATCTTCAATACTGAAAGACATTCTTTGTGGATTAGGCAATTTGAATCGAAGGTGTGACTTTAACTCTGTAATAATTAGCAGAAAAAAATGCAGAACTGTATATGTTAAATGATCAGTGTTTTGTTTTTTAACAACTATAAAGTTAATGGAGATGCTACTGCAATTATAATTTTAATCTAACAGCGTATATATTCTTAACTTAATTGTTCACATTTGAAATTGTGGTAAAGAATGACTCAAAATGGTTGAGCATTGGTTTCACAATCGTGTAATGTAGACTGTAACGTCATACAGCTGTGGGAATCTTTATTCAAAGTTACAATTTACTTATCAAATTCCAAATTACTTCTTTTTTACATTATTTTTGCCTTTCTAGGTGACATAGACACTCTTGTATGAGTTGCTCATCTATCAATAATCAAGACTTTTCTTAAATATTAATATTAATGTATCTTGTGTATGGGTAATGTTTTTGTGTGTGGTGAGAATGTATTTATCCAGCGACAGTAAATGGCTTCTCATACAGTAGGGGTCCATACATGAACTTTACGTAGAGGGCTGTTTTTCTGGTCCTGTCACACATGGCCTAAGGCTACAATATCAGTCCATCGTGTATATTCTAAGGTTTCTCTTATATCACACAACACATGTAGTGTTTATTACCAAATGCTTTCGTTTTGAAACAGGTAATATTTAATTTAGTATTTATCCTAGATTTATTTTCATGTAGATATTTACTATTAGTTTTCACATGTTGGTTACAGAATCGTAAGAAGTTAGGACGGATTTCTTGAGAAAATATTTTTGGGAAAGCATTTATTGATACGTCTTATTGTGTATTAAACCTTCATCAATATTTTTCTATCATTCACTAGTAGGCAGACGTAATCAAAGCATTAGTTAATGACTAAACTCTTATTGTAAAGGGGGTGGAGAGGTCCCTAGTCTGTTTTTCGACCAGTCAGGCAAAAGTGAATTTCAACAAATTTGCTCTTCGTTAAGAAGACGAGCCTACTGGGTGTCAGTGATTTTTTAAATTGTTTTTTAATCCAAAAATATGAAGTCTTATTTAGTTAATTTTGTTTTGAATGTATTAACTTTTGAATTAATAACTGAAGAATAGTTTCATGTAGAAATTTCCGAAGGCAATGTCATTTTGATGAAACAAAACTGATTATTAGTGATCAACAAGATTGCAAAAAGCGTCAATACTGTCCTTGATACTTCGTGGACTAAGCAACTTTAACCAAAGGCGTGACTATAAACTTTTTATATGTACCAGCCACCCGTTGAGATACTACCGCTAGAGAGTTATGGGGTCTTTTGACTGGCCAGACAGTACTACATTGGATCCTCCTCTCTGGTTACGGTTCATTTTCCCTTTGCCTACATACACACTGAATAGTCTGGCATATTCTTTACATACTCTCCTCTATCCTCATACACCTGACAACACAGATTACCAAACAATTCTTCATCACCCAAGGGGTTACTGCACTGTAATTGTTCAGTGCCACTTTCCTCTTGGTAAGGGTAGAAGAGACTCTTTAGCTATGGTAAGCAGCTCTTCTAGGAGAAGGACACTCCAAAATCAAACCATTGTTCTCTAGTCTTAGGTAGTATCATAGCCTCTATACCATGGTCTTTCACTGTCCTGGGTTAGAGTTCTCTTGCTTGAGGGTACACTCGAGCACACTCTCCTATCTTATTTCTCTTCCTCTTGTTTTGTTAAAGTTTTTATAGTTTATATCGGAGATATTTATTGTTGTTACTTTTCTTAGAATATTTTATTTTCCTTTTTTCCTTTCCGCACTGAGCTATTTTCCCTGTTGGAGCCCCTGGGCTTATAGCATACTGCTTTTCCAACTAGGGTTGTAGCTTAGTAAGTAATAATAATAATAATAATACATTTCATCTGTAACTAGTTTAGATATTTGTTAATTTTATGACTGTGGGAAATGGTAGTGTTTATAAATAGGTTGATACTTGCCACTAAGCTATTTTCTATGTAAGGAAATATATTACTTTAATTGATCTACAATAATCAGAAATGAAAGTATTTTGACTTTGCTAAGGGTAGTTTTGAAGGACCAGTACTTCTGTTGTTTTAATTCGAAGTCTTTGTTGAGATGTTAATAACAGTTATACCATTTCTGAGTGGCGAGGCCTTGACGTGGTGAAATGGTTTGTATATTGCCATGATGAGCAAAGCTGTACTAGTCAGGGCCACCCATACTAGGTTGATTTGCTGTGAGTGACCAGAGCTAAATTTCCCACCCAGAAAAATGGCCAAACCCCAGACATAAATTGATATGTCTGAGGCCTTTGTCTTGCAGTGGATTAGAAACGGCTGCATTTGTTATCGTATAACAGTTGTGATTTTGACCCAACTGCGTTCAAAATTGGCTTTATACAGAGATTGGGACGAATTAACAGTAAATGTGTAATACGTGATATGCAATGTTGAATACTCTGAACGAACAAGACAAAATGACTGTGGAGGTCCTGTAGAGAGTAGGGTTCCCCTGCTGTATGGGGCTGGAAAAACAGCCGTCAAGCGTCAAACAAATAGTTTTCATATACTAAATAATTCATATAACAAACTAATCTTCTAGGTCCTGTAATGAGTAATATTTGTGTGATAGGACCCAGAAAACAACCACATCTGTCGTCATCCTCTATAGCAAGTAAATCATATTTGAAATACTGCATATAATTTTCTCTGTAGAATATAATTATCTGTATAGTGACTGATTATCCGGCAATGTTTACATTTTTCACAAAGGATTAACTAGTAGTTCAAGAATGATATATTCTAGCCTTTTTAGCCCTGAAGCATAGTTTCGAAATAGGTTTGTGCGTGTACGTAAGTCTTGATAATCAATAGCACTTTTAAAAATCTCGATGACTACTTCAAAACAAGATGCCAGAAAACTCTTAATCAAGGAAAGAGGTTTATAAGTTGGATTTTGAGAAGAAACTAATCAAGGTTAAAGTTATTATTAGTCATTTGCAATATCCAGGAAACCTAAGATTGCATGCAAGATATAAATGAAGGGATTCGACTATCCCAAGCACACTATCGTTGGCTGTTACATAGTTGCTTTGGTTTGCCTAAGAATGTAGTCGTTAAATTTGAGTTAATGATTGGTTTATTAAGGTTGTATTAACACTTATTATATAACTCTCTCTCTCTCTCTCTCTCTCTCTCTCTCTCTCTCTCTCTCTCTCTCTCTCTACTCTCCTCTCTCTCTCATCTCTCTCTCTCTCTCTCTCTCACCTCATTAAGTGACCTCAACATAACTCTATCTTTTGCCAATAATTCCCTTTTAAGATTTTTAGTATTTCAGTCAAGCTAATCATGATATTCATCTTAATATTAATTTTCATGAGTTCAAAATTACAAAATACGATTGTTAATACAGTTTTCACTTTCATAGGTGGTCGTTATAGATTAATGAGAGGGTTTATTAGATAGGTTTTTTCACGGGCTGGCAATGCAAGAGCCTGTGGCCTACGTAAGGTGGGGGAATAGTAACTCACCCAAGCCAGATGGTCTAGAAAACGATAGAGAGAGAGAGAGAGAGATGAGAGAGAGAGAGAGAGAGAGAGAGAGAGAGAGATGAGAGAGAGAGAGAGAGTGAGTGACAGACAGACAGACAGACAGACAGACAGACAGAGATGGTCCCTTTGAAAGCTAAAAAATGCAACTTTTCATGATTTTGTCATGGAATTAAATCCAAAAAAACAGTTTGCAGTCCTCGATCCCTTCCCCATATTCAACACTTAGAGAGAGAGAGAGAGAGAGAGAGAGAGAGAGAGAGAGAAGAGAGAGAGAGAGGAGAGATGAGGAGAGAGGAGAGAGAGAGAGAGAGGAATGTTAAAATGTCCTTTTTTACCAGAGTTTGGGAGCAACATTAACGAAGTATTTTTTTATGTTGGACCTGAATTTTAAACCCGTGTATTTATTACCAATCCGTCTCCATATATTCAGTATTAGTACCAAATTCTCTCCCATGCTTGTTTAATATAACCTTATTTACGTTTTCGTTCGTATTAATTCACAAATCTAATCCCTAACATTTAAAATTTCGATGCTTTATGTAACTTATACTTCCATTTAACTCATTGGTAGTTTATGTATAGGGCTTTTTAAACATTATTTTATTACTGCTACTTAGGATACAATTTGATACTTATCAAATTTTTATATACGAGGTAACTATTGACAATGAACTTTCTAGAAATTGCAGAGCCCTGCACCTTGTGACTATCGAGGAACAGGAAAC
>NW_027171954.1:95000-101089 GCF_036898095.1 Palaemon carinicauda
CTCTCTCTCGTTGTCTCATTTCTCTTCCTCTTGCTTTGTTAAAGTTTTTCTTATAGTTTTTACGAGATATTTGTTTTAATGTTACTGTTCTTAAGATATTTTTTTTTGTTTCCTTTGTCACAGGGCTATTTTCTGTGCTGGAGCCCTTGGGCTTATAGCATCCTGCTAGGGTTGTAGCTTAGCAAGTAATGATGATGATAATAATAAAAGGGGTCTGTTTGTCTGTGTCATCTCAGAGTTGGGTTCTAGTAGTTAATGATAAAGACTGCTTTCATGACATTGTTTTTAGGATATAGGGACCCAAATATATTTGTGTTCGAAAATTCGATTACTAAATATAATATCAACGCTTTGCTAAATATCAGTATATTTCCCCAGTCTGTATTGTACACTAAACCACATAAATACATATACTCTATTTCACTTGTGATACTATATAGACTGTAGTTGACAATCATATAGAATCTTTATTGGCAATTTATATTCCATTCCAAATGCACTAAAATTATTACTATTTCCAGAACCATATTTTGCACATTACTGTTCAGTCACACCATAAAATTTTTTCACGTGAATCGTGGATTTTTCTATACATTCTATTCATCACATTCATGTGAAAAATTGGCTGGTTTTCTCGTTATTTAAAACATAAACAATTATCTTTCTTTACTCTCTAATAAGTATAGATTTAATCTCAATATATTTTTTATTTCTGAATTTTGTCATAATTGGATATTTTATTCCTATACTGTCCAATGAATTTTTTACTTTGCCAAAAAATTATATCTTATATAATTCAATTGATTTCAAAATTTCGTGTCCATATCAGGATTTGTCTAGCAATAAGTAATTTATCAGTTTCATTTGGCTAATAATTTTGAACCTCATTTTATATGCTTCAAGTAAATGCATGTATAACTTTTCCATTCCATTTGGCTAATTTGCATATATGATTTCCACTTAGTAAGTTTTCTTATATATATATATATATATATATTATACTTTTGATAACTTTTCCAGCTTTTTGTTTTAAAATAAAGTTCTCTCTCTCTCTCTCTCTCTCTCTCTCTCTCTCTATCAATGCTACGAACTCAATGCCTTTTTAATGAATCTCTCTCTCTCTCTCTCTCTCTCTCTCTCTCTTCAGTCAATTTTTGATTTAATGAGTCGGTGATATTCCAAACAATAACGATAGCTTAATTAAACATTATGTTAAAATCCTATTTCTAGAAACGCTACGTTATTTTTGTTACCTTGGGCAAGTTCTACGAGCCTGGTGTGGACCGTAATATCAACGACTGGCACCGTTTCATGATCTTAAGATTAATTATGTTTTGTCTAATAGAGGTAAAAGGAACGTGACTACGCTAGCGCATTTGCGTTGGCCTTTTTTACGGTCGCTTTGCTTTGCTTGGGAACGTGGCCGTTCAATGTAAAGCAGGCTTAGAATATTTGCTTAGCTGATTAAATTTCTCTCTCTCTCTCTCTCTCTCTCTCTCTCTCTCTCTCTCTCTCTCAAGAAGAAAATAATTACTGAAATTTCTAAAAACGATGGACGATTATTCAGTCCAAAAATCAATCAGAAAACACGATTTTTTTCCTAAAATACCATCGCTGATCAAATCTGAATAAAATCCTAATTAAATCATTTAAATTTCGGTCTATAGACAACAGTAGTTCGCTCATTATATATGGCATAACGCTTACCTGAAGGGCTATTGGTTCTAAATTTGTTTGTTTTTCGGTCTGTCAAAGCAAAGGTTTTTACCCTTAGTTTTGCCCATGTTGGGAAGGTGGGTAAACATGTCTACAGTGTTACGTAAATGTAAAGGTAATTGTTAAATTAGTTCCATTTTAGACTGTTTCTAAGCAATCTACGTTTTGTAGTGGCTGATGTGGTAACGTGTATAAATACCTAGGTTAGTTAAGATTCCAGTAATCCATAAAATGACAGACCTATGTCCTTTAAAGGTTTAAAGGCCGCTCATGAATGGCAGAGGCGAGGGAGAGTGACATTGCCCTAGCAAGCAGGACAATGCCCTAGAGACTGACCATATATTATATGATCAGCGCCCAAGCCTCCTCTCCACCCAAGCTAGGACCAGGGAGAGCCAGGCAGTGGCTGCTGATGACTCAGCAGGTAGACCTATAGGCTTCCCCAAAACCCCATATCCTTAGCTCACAAGGATGGTGAGGTTACAGACACCAGAAGAAACTATCGAGCTTGAGCATGCCTCGAACCCCATGCCAGCAGAACGCCAGGAGGGAACGTTACCAATAGGCTACCACAACAAGGTCGATAGTTTTTGTGTTGTCTGCAACCATACCATCCTTCCAAGCTAAGAATGAAAGGAGGGGGATGGCTATTGATCTATCTGGCGAGCCATATGCAGTCAGTGCCTGGTCTTCCCTGGTCCTAGCTTAATGGATTCATACATTTTTGCCTATACAATCTGGCACTGGAGCCTGGGAGGTCAATTATAACACCCGTTTGACGGGAGGCGGGGTGAGGTACGATTTCAGTGAGGGGACTAGGTGGGGTGAGGTACGATTTCAGTGGGGACTCTAGGTGGGGTGAGGTACGATTTCAGTGGGGACTCTAGGTGGGGTGAGGTACGATTTCAGTGGGGATTCTAGGTGGGGTGAGGTACGATTTCAGTGGGGATTCTAGGTGGGGTGAGGTACGATTTCAGTGGGGGGACTAGGTGGGGGTGAGGTACGATTTCAGTGGGGACTCTAGGTGGGGTGAGGTACGATTTCAGTGGGGACTCTAGGTGGGGTGAGGTACGATTTCAGTGGGGACTCTAGGTGGGGTGAGGTACGATTTCAGTGGGGATTCTAGGTGGGGTGAGGTACGATTTCAGTGGGGACTCTAGGTGGGGTGAGGTACGATTTCAGTGGGGACTCTAGGTGGGGAGAGGTACGATTTCAGTGGGCACTCTTTGCATATCATAATCAGTTTCATACTTGATCCTTATTATGTATTTATCTTTTTTGCAGATATTGTAATAGACTGCCAACTGAAATGAAGGACCTAAAGGGAGCAATTGAATTTAAGAAGAAACTAAGGACATTACTTTTCACAAGATCATATGATTTGGAAGATGCTACAATCAAAGAATTGTATAAAGTTATAATGAAAATGTTTCGTTTGATGATTAATATGGACCCAAAGAGAAGTAGTTCACTCGACTTCAGTGGAGGGTTGGATCTAAACCCTAAACAAGTAAGAGTAGGGTTCCCCTGCAGTATAGGACCTGAAAAGCGTCCCTTGAAGTAAGGTAAATAAAGAGGGTATTACTGAGACTTTGAAATTAACTATTTTTTTGTAATTATCAAACCCAGTCTTTAATGATGGTCCCCCAGGAGAGACAAGTTTGCATCTCATTTATTAATACATCTTGTATTCTGTGAATCTAAATATCCTTTTGTGTCTCCTGGCTGGTGACGTCTGCATGTGGAAACCTGGCGGTGGTACATATTAAAGGATTTCGACTCCTTTAATGTAACGCAAGCATGTGGCATCAGTACTGACTGGTTGCGTAGATTTCAATACTTGATATTTCAGTCATTTAATCTTTTTTTAGTTTATCGTGTCTGTTAAATGTATTGGTGATAACTTTTCAGATGTTGATAGAAAAGGTTTCATCATTTGACTGGTAAGAAAAAAATTTGAGATTGAATAATAACTATTTTTATAGGAATAATAATGGTACTGAGTTATTACCGAGTCTATTTTCACTGTGGTATTCTCTCTCTCTCTCTCTCTCTCTCTCTCTCTCTCTCTCTCTCTCTCTCTCTCTCTCTCTCTCTCGTTGGACGATTTGCCATACTGCTGTCTTTTCTGCCTCCTTTCTTCCACCCTGTTGTCCGACCTCTCTTAATACACTATGTAGTAGAACGTATGTATATTCCCTTGGCAGTGTATGACCCCTATCCCCTGGAGCTAATGATCTCAATTGATAAATGCAGTCTTTAGAGGGGCAGGATAACAAGTCTAGCCGTATTCATTTGCTGAGCTGAGCAAGAACTCTTTAATTTCCTGTTTGATTCAGGGATCCCTCCAAGTGTTCCTATGATATTTTCTTATTGTTGACAATTCTTCTTCACTTTAGAGGTTACTGCACTCTAATTGTTCTGTGGTTGCTTTCCTCTTGGTAAGGGTAGAAGAGACACTTTAGCTGTGGTAAGCAGCTCTTCTAGGAGGAGAAGGAGAAGGTAGTGCCATAGCCTCAATACCATGGTCTTCCACTGTCTTTGGATAGAGTTCTCTTGCTTGAGGGTACACTCGGGCACACTATTCTATCTTATTTCTTTTCCTCTTGTTTTGTTAAGTTTTTCATGGTTTATGTAGAAGATATTTATTTTAATGTTACTCTTAAAATATTTTGTTGTAATTTCTTTTTTTTTCCTTTCCTCACAGGGTTATTTTCCCTGTTGGGCACCTTGGGCTTATAACATCCTGCTTTTCCAACTAGGGTTGTATCTTAGCAAGTAATAATAATATTAAGTTTACATCTTCAGTGAGATTTTAACCCTAATGTACAAGATTGAACTTAAGGTATACGCATATCAGTGTTTTCTTAATTGCTCATCGAATCTTCTAGAGTTTTTATGATTGCAATTGCTTGCAAGACAAAGAAAGGCATTGCTTGATAGGATTTAGGGAGTGCTGCTGCATATATAACAAGGTCTTTGAACTGTTTATTTATATCAGAGTTTAATGTGCTGCTGATGAAGTCATGTTTTGTGTTTTAATGTGTTCAGGTGTGCAAAGGGTTTCCCTGATCAGGGCTTTTAGGGAGATGTGGTCTGCCAGCACAGAGCATCATTAACTAAACTTGTTAGTTTTGCAAGTAGAGACGTTGCAAGATCAGCTTAAGTATACTGAAGTCCTTAAATATAAACTATTCTTTGTTATTAGTTCCAACAGACTTGCCCCCTCAATCACAAATATTAAGGTCAGTACTACACAATTTTTCAATATTAAACTTACCCGATAATCATGTAGCTGTCAACTCTGTTGCCCGACAGAATTCTATGGAGGGATACGCCAGCTATCACAATACTAGAAGGGGGTGTTCTTACCAGCGCCACCTGTGGCCAGGTACTCAAGTACTTCTTGTTGACACCTCCTCAATTATTCCTCTGTCGTGCTTCTGACAAGACGTTCTGGGATACGCTTATGTTCTTGGAGTATTTTCACGACTTTGGTGAAGTATTTCTCTTTGATTTCGGCTGTCGCTTTACTGGAAACTTCTATTTTAGCTTAGTTAGCTTTTGGAATTAATTTGATTATTTTTGGTGACGAAGAGAGTATGAACTCTCGTTCACCTTTCAATGGCCGACCCTTCCCTTAGACGGAAGTGTTGGTGTCTAAGAGAGTATAGACTCTTTTTCTTAATTTTGCTTAACAAAAGTTATAGATTTATTTTATATCTCTCCGCCTCTTATAGGCCTCTTCGATTAACTTCCTTTTATTATAAACTTATTAAAATTAATTTTTATATTTGTTTATATTCGACCTTCCTAATAGTAGGCGGTCTTTTCTTGGTACCGAAGTTAATTATCGTGAGCCCGTCATTTCGGTTTTACCTGTTAACATATTATGCTATTTTAAGGTCTTTGAAAGAATTTCTTTGATAGTCTCGTACTTTTTCAAAGTTGAACTAACGTTTTGTTTGTCTCGGCAGTTGTTGACGTTCAGAACGTTTCAACTTGCACTCTATCGTTACGATAGAGAAAGAATGTTCACGGTTTCACATTGCAGTAAGAGTAACCGTGTCTAGCGTTTTGTTCATTCTTTCTTAACTTAATGGTTTTGATCCTAATAAGGAACTTTTCTTTTTGGGAAATATTTCAGTTTTTTCCTTTAACAATAATATGTTTTAACGATATATATGTTTGGGCTCTTCTCTCAGGTTCTAAGTCAAGAGAGAGAGAGAGAGAGAGATAGAGACGGAGGGAGAAAGAGGATAAACGTTTCCCTCAAACCTGCCAGGCGTACGAGTAACGTCGTTATCGTTTTGCTCTTATCCCTAGTCTCTTTAGGGGAAGAAACTAAACGTTTCTAGAGTGATCTAGTGTTT
>NW_027171955.1:77500-80000 GCF_036898095.1 Palaemon carinicauda
AATAACAACAATGATAATAATAATAATGATAATAATAATAATAATAATAATAATGATAATAATAATAATAATAATAATAATAATAATAATAATATGGATAAAAATAGTAATAATAATAATAATGATAATAATAATAATAATGATGATAATAATAATTCTAACAATGATAATAATAATATTGATGATGATAATAATAAAAATAGTAATAATATTAAAAATGATAAGAATAATAATAATAATAATAATAATAATAATAATAATAATAATAATAATAATAATAATAATAACAATAATAATAATAATAATAATAATAATAATAATAATAATAATGATAATAATGATAATTTTATTGATAATTTTATTGATAATAATAATAATTATAATAATAAAAATAACAATAATAATAATAATTTTTTGTTATGATTATTATTATTATTATTATTATTATTATTATTATTATTATTATCATTATTATTATTTTTATTAATAATAATTATAATAGTAATAATAATAATAATAATAACAATAATAATAATAATAATAATAATAATAATAATAATAATTTTAATAATAATAATAATAAAAATAATAATAATAATAATAATAATAATAATAATAATAATAATAATAAAAATAATGATAATAATAATAATAGTAATAATAATAATAATAATAATAATAATAACAATAATAATAATAATAATAATAATAATAATAATAATAATAATAATAATAATAATAATAATAATAATATTGATAATAATAATAATAATAATAATAATAATAATAATAATAATAATAATAATATCTTGGTAGGAGACCCTCCTTCAAACAGGCCGAGTTGAATACTATGGCTGCATCGGCAGAATTCAATTCCTTGTCCAATTTTTCGATTCTACGGGCAATTCTCTTTTCAGGGTTGCTACACTCAGCTAGCAAGGTGGCGAAGGTCATCAGGTGGGTGAAGGATACAATTCAGGTTAAGGCTGGATGTAATTAGTACAAATACAAGTAATACTCGAAAATTACAACAGGTAAAGTCAGGAGTGGATTGCGACGCGTTTCGGAACTGCTTGCTCCGTCTTCAGTCGAGAAGTGAGGCTCTGGCTGGATCTGGGTCCTTATATATCTCGGCTCTGGTTCGTAGAGAGGGGCCTCGAATTTTGATTGGTCGATCGGAGGTTATAGGCTCGGGTGGCAGATGTACGACGAGCTTAGCTCTGCCTCCCAGGCTGAGAGGTAGGAAGGAATTCTGAATCCTGATTGGTCAAGACGTGCGCTGAGCCAGCCGTAAAGTCAGGCAGTCTCCTCTCTCGCTCAGTGGACTGGGCTGAGAGAGGTATCCGAGCTCCCTGATTGGCTGAGACGCGCACTGAGACGGGATCAAAGTCAAGCAGCCCATTCCTATGCTTAGCAGACTGGAATTCCGGACCATGTTCGTCGCCAAAATCGGCATTCGGCCAGACGATTTCTCCATTTGTGGGGGTGTCAGGATCGGAGTTGTCATCTTTCTGGGGGTCTTGTTCTTGGATCCTAGCGTTGGTACGTCGACAGGATGGTAGGAGGAACATCTCTTGGGTTGTATTCAACGCTGGTTTCTCGTTCTGGATTAACAGAGCTTCCAATATTCGTAGGCGCCTGCTGTCAGGGGCGCTGCCGATAATTTTGGTATTGGCGACGATGTCTGCCCGGCTAATTTGGGTGTTATGTCGCTGTAGAGCGTGATTTCTTATAACACCTTGCTGGACGTGGCACGAAATCTTCTTCGAAAGTTTCATAGCAGTCATACCTATGTTTTTGCCGGGGCATCCTCGGAATGGGCATTGGTAAGAATAGACTACATTTGTCTTCTTCAGAGGATCGTTCTCAAGGGGTGCTGGATTGTTTCTCATGATCAAGCTGCGGGGTTTTTTTCAGTCTGGTAATAGATGAAGAGTTTCACTTCCGTGGTCTCATCAGTGGGTGACACGTTGTTAGTGATGATGTCTTTAATGGCCTTCTTATCCCGCTGATATTCTGCATGCATGAGGCCTTTGTAGTAAAGCTTGATGTCTCTAGATCCGTTGGTGGGGTTGTCGGACCTATCTCTAGTGCTGTCGGACCCCTGGCTGGTGCTGTCGGACCCTTCCACCGCAGAGGACCCATACCACTTGTCTATAGCTGTCCTCACTTCACGCTGGACTTGCTTGTTGCTGTAGCCGTTGTTGATGAGGACCTGTGCGGCCCTTTCCAGCTCCTTGTGGGTGTCAGTCCATGACGAGCAGTGAGACAAGGCCCTCCGTACAAAGGCTTCGATGGTCAAGGCCCTGTTGCGGGCAGGACATTCACTTTCGCCATTTAAACACAAGCCGAGATTTGTGGGCTTAGTGTAGACGGTGGTCTGGAATCCCTCGTTGGTGGAAGAAATCAAGACATCCAGGAACGGGAGGCTGTTGTCGACGCTGTTCTCAAAGGTGAAGTGGAGGACGCTGTTGTCCTCAAAGGTCCTCCTTAGGTTCTC
>NW_027171956.1:22500-25000 GCF_036898095.1 Palaemon carinicauda
CTGTCCGGTTGTTTCTGTTGGCGAGACGGCTGGAACGGCGAAGTGGTCGTTCAGGTGATTCCAGCTGAGCAGATACTCCATCGGTTCCATGACTTGAAGCTCTAGTAACCTCAGTCATCTGGGATAAAAGAGAGGTGGGAGCAACATCAGGGGTCTCACAATCACCAGACATATGAGTCCTAAAATCGTGGACAAAGTGGTCAATTATAAAAGAATTCGTAACACTATCTTCATCAGTGAAGGTTTTGTATCTGCTCAGCTGGAATCACCTGAACGACCACTTCGCCGTTCCAGCCGTCTCGCCAACAGAAACAACCGGACAGGGATTACCTGACCAACACCTTGATCCATCCGCCTTGAACCAGTTGTTATTATTATTTGTTTTCACTGTTGTAACGATCACTCCATTGTTTAACCGTCAGTAGGACTGAAGAGGGATACGGAGCAGTATCCGAAAGTCTCTCCTTGTATAATTTTACCATTTTACAATAATATATTTTAACATTACTGTGGCTTTTGATTATCAATATTATAGCCTCGTTACGGAGGTTCCTTAGTTCATTGAAATAGCCACGACCCTCATTCTACATGGAACGACAATTTTCCCGTCAGGAGCTCCGCTGTTATCGGCTTTTCGTGAAGAATTGGACTGCTTTTGTGAAAAGGAAAAATCAACTTCATTTCGTGCAAAGATGTTGGGAAGAACATGTTATCCCTACGTCGTTTGGGCTTTCCTTGGATAACTTCGCTGGGCAGGAGTTTCCGGAACACATCAGTTTATTCCTCAAAGACGTCATCGAGAAGGCCAAGAGAGAGGTTGAAACTTGCCACAAGAAACTTCGACAATCCTCTAGAGATCTTAAGGACCTTCTCCAATCAAATATGTTTGAAGGTG
This sequence comes from Palaemon carinicauda, assembly GCF_036898095.1. Classification (NCBI taxonomy): domain Eukaryota; kingdom Metazoa; phylum Arthropoda; class Malacostraca; order Decapoda; family Palaemonidae; genus Palaemon; species Palaemon carinicauda. The sequence goes on from NW_027171956.1 coordinate 23,396, forward strand.
CCAGGAGAAGAGCAGGTGAGGTAGCTCATGCTAGGGGTTTCTCTCACATGTCCATTTTAAATAACAAACTGAATAACTTATTGCTAAATTCCAAATGGGATTATTCGTCTGACAAAGTGGTCAATTTATCCTCTACTGTGTTTAATACAGAGCAACTTGAAGTATTAAATTTAGGTATGGATTTCTGTGTAGGTACAACTAAAAGTGACTTCCTTGATTCTATCTCCAATATTAATTTCTTTAATTTTAATAATCCTAGTTTAAAGTTAAATTATTTAAAAGGGTTAGTGGTTGATAATCTAATTTCTGGGAACATAGATGTTTTACCTAAAAGGCATAGGGAGGCCTTGGTTTCTTTGTCCAAGAATCAACAAATTAAGATCTTGAAGGCTGATAAGGGGGGCGCCACGGTGGTGATGGATACCGAGGACTATATTAGCAAGGTCAATTCCCTTTTAAGTGATACTAATACTTACGAAATTGTCTCTTCCCCTCCCACAGTCACCAAACTTCAACAGAACTTTAATCGGTCTCTGGGAAAAATAGCAAAATCCATTCCTGATCCACAGCAAAGGGCTACTGTCTTGTCTAAAATTTCATCTAAAAACCCATCATTCCCGTATTTCTACGGGATTCCAAAAGTACACAAACCTGGGTGTCCAGTAAGACCCATTGTGGCGACTTGCAATTCCCCTCAAGACAATTTGGCAGAATGGCTAGCATTGATTTTAGGTGGTTTTATCGGAAAAATTTCAGACTCACATTTGATCCATTCCTACGATTTTATTGATAGAATAAGGAACAATTTTGACACTGACTGCAGAATGGTTAATTTAGACGTCACAGCTTTATTCACCAATGTTCCTTTGGAATATGTTTTAGATAACCTTAGGGCAAAGATTTTAGAAGAACAGTTACACATCCCCATTCCATTGGAACCTTTTTTGGCATTAGTTAGATTGTGCGTATCTACTAATCTTTTTTACTTTAACAATATTTGTTATAAGCAACTCTTTGGTGTGTCTATGGGTTCAAAATTATCGCCCATATTGTCCAATCTGTGTATGGAGTTCGTGGAAAAGAGTATTTTAGAACATTGTGATCCACATATTAAGCCATTGGTCTGGGTCAGATTTGTTGATGATATTTTTTTTCTTTTCAAAGGAGATGACGCACGGCTACAACAACTAGTTGACCGTGCCAATAGCATTGTACCCTCTATAAAATTCACTGTTGAACTGGAGGAAGATAATAAGCTTGCATTTTTGGATGTTTTGGTTATTAGAGATAACGTAAGTAACAGGTTTAAATTTTCTGTGTTTCGTAAAAGTACTAATGCTGAGGGGTACATTCATTTCTATTCCTTTCATTCATTGAGGGTAAAAGCGAATATTATTGTCAACTTTTGTCTTAGAGCCCTTCGTATTTGTGATATCGAACTTTTAGAACTTGAGCTTCAGCATATCTTCAATGTTTTTAAGGGTCTGAAATATCCCACTCACATTATAGAAAGAGCCGTCTCTAAAGCAAAACGAATATATTACGGTATGAGTGTAGCATATAATCCTAATGTGGTCAAAAATAAGAAGTATTTATCCATAGCTT
>NW_027171957.1:10000-15000 GCF_036898095.1 Palaemon carinicauda
CTCCATCGATGCCAGCTACATCGCTATTGGTGCAGTACTCGAGTAAGTAGTTAACGACTCACCCTGCCCATTGGCCTTCTTCAGCAGAAAACTGTCCAAGACGGAATCCAGCTACTCTACCTTCGATCACGAAGACCTGGTGGTGCGTTTGGCTGTCCGTCACTTTTGCCACTTCCTAATATGAACATCCTTCGTCATTTGCATGGACAACATGCCTCTGATGCACCTCTTCACTTGACAGTCCAATGCCTGGTCCATCCATCAGCACCTCCCTGGAAAAATTAATACTGTTGCCAACGGCATGTCTAGAAATACATTGGCAAACTTGACTTGGGATTAAATTACAACGTCTTAGCATAAGCCCGACGAAAAGATCCAGATTACCAAGCATGTAGGACATCCTGCACGTCCCTCCTCTGGGAAAACACACCACTCGATGACTCCAATGCCACTATACTTTTTGATGCCAATACTGGTACACCACATGCGCCGACAACTTTCAGATTTCATTCATGGCCTTTCACATACCTCGCGCCGAACTACTCCATAGCTATTGAAGACGAAATTCATTTGGCACAGCATTAATAATTATGGTAAGGATTGGGTCCATACCTATACTTCATGCCAAACTTTAAAATTACATCAAACATGGATTCAAGAATGGTCACCTTGCCTCATCCTCAGCGTCGTTTTTGCTCATATCCACGTCGACGTGGAATATCCCCTACACATATCACAATGACATCGTTACTTGTTTACCGTCAAAGACCACTCCACTTGCTGGCCTGAAACCATTCCCCTGGAAACTGCCTCATGTACATCTTACTCTCAGGGTGGAATGCGGAATTCGGTATCAATGAGCATACTGCTTCTGAAATAGGAACCACTTTCGCCTCTCAATTGTGGATATCATCAGAAAATCTCCTGGACATCACCCTACATCAGATAACCGCCAACAACTTTTATGTCCCGCTGCAATGACTCCAACTGGTTTATTCAACTTCCGTTGGTCCTCCTGGTACTAAGAACCACTCCTAAAGATGCCTAGGATTTCTCGCCAGCTGAAATGATGTATGGCGACCCATCTACAAACTCTTTCGATAATCTCTGGTGCTTAACTCACGCTGTGGGAAAATTCACTAACTTGCGAGTGAGCTGTTAGGTTGTAACTAGGAGTCAAAGTGAATGCAACTAAATTTTATCAAACAGAAATCGAGTTCATATACCAGGATAAGTGGGCAAGAACATAACAAAAATTCAAACAAAATAAAGCATGAGCTAGCATGCTTACACAGGTTGGTTTATTATGAGTGGAGGGATGAGCAAGAGATAAGACAAAAAACCACTACAGTGATCAAGCGTGAATGAAACATGTGTGGTACACTTTATAATGTCTGAACTTAACACCTAATTCATCTCCTGTAATAGATGTTAAGTACAAACAAAGCACCATGTGGAGATTGCGAAAAGTTTATATATATATATATATATATATATATATATATATATATATATATATATATATATATATATATATATATATATATATATATATATATATATATATATATATATATATATATATATATATATATATATATATATATATATATATATATATATATATATATATATATATATATATATATATATATATATATTTCAACTAACAAATTACGTAAATTCCCGAGATCCAAAACTCGCCTGCTTCATATTACATAATTTGATACGCAAAAGAAAATCTCCAAGCTCTGAGAAGAATATGTATCTCCCAGACAATCATATATATATATATATATATATATATATATATATATATATATATATATATATATATATATATATATATATATAAACATTGAATATCTAAAATGTCTCTTAACTTTACACTTAAAACAAAACATGGTGATTACTTTTCTTTTAACGGAAACTATTCTTAAATCAACCTCGTACTTCAGTTCTTAATCAGGGGATATGAAAAAAAAAATATATTCTATAAAAGAAATAACAAATTTTTAGAAAAATTGATAACAAAAATAAATCACTCGAAATATTACATATGAATTAGACCATAGGCTTGGAAAAAATAATGCAATCACATTTTTCACTAGAAATGAATCTATAAAAATAATAAATTTTGACAATTAAATAAATGGCACTTCAACACTTACAGAAAATAAATCAGAAATCTACTAACACAAGGTTACTGAAAAGTTGAGCAAAATTAATACACTTCAATGTTTAACCTAATTACACACTAATAGTTACAAAAACCAATAATTTTTTTTATAAAATACCTGTATTCCATATACACGCCACTCCTTATGTCTTCAACCCCAGAAACCCCACTGTTTGATCAAACACAATTCATATTTGAAAGAAAACACTATGCATGTTGGATAGGAGGCACTATGCACATAGAGGCTGGATAGAGGCTGGTGGAAGCACAAATCTTGTGGTATGTTAGGCTGGACCTCTCTGCCTCCTGTGCATTGCTAGGTCCTTATACATATCAACTTGATTTACCTTAGAAACTTCTACAAAAGCATTCTCGTAGCGGCGGGAGCTGGGGGGGAAGTGTCATGGCTCTAGCAGCATCAAGGCTGTCAACTTGGCAATTTGAAGAAGGGGTACTATCGTTGCTTGTGAGGCAACTCTCTCAGCTAGATCCGCCCGCCTCCTCTCCTAACATTAAAAAAAAAGATTAAACTTTAGCCTAGAACCTTTATGCCTCTTCCAACCACGTGAAAAAATGATGCAAGCCCTAGCATGTGTGTCAGAAACCATACTTTTTAACAAGATTATAGAAGACTTCGTAACAAAACTACGTAAAAGGAAAATTTTATTCTTTAAAATAAAGTAAATTTACATATATAGAACTGGATGAGAATAAAAAAGGAATGACGAAAGCTTTATGTTATTTATAAATATTGCTTATTCCTACGTGAGTGGAATTCCCTTACAAGCTGGCTATACATCTCTTAAATACACAAATAAAATACAAGAATAAAATATCCTACTTTTATGTAAACTAGCTTCGTTAGAATATATATATATATATATATATATATATATATATATATATATATATATATATATATATATATATATATATATATATATATTTATATATATACATATATATATATATATATATATATATATATACACATGTATATATATATATATATATATATATATATATATATATATATATATATATATATATTTATACATAAATATATATATATATATATATATATATATATATATATATATATATATATATACATAAATATATATATATATATACATATATATATATATATGTATATATATACACATGTATATATATACATATATATATATATATATATATATATATATATATATATATATATATATATATATATATATATAGCCTATATATACATATATATATATATATATATATATATATATATATATATATATATATATGTATATATATATACATATATATATATATATATATATATATATATATATATATATATATATATATATACATATATATATATATATATATATATATATATATACATGTATATATATATATATATATATATAAATATGTATACATATATTTATATATATATATATATATATATATATATATATATATATATATATATATATATATATATATATACATATATTTATATATATAAATATATGAACAACATATAGTACACAGTAAACGGCAATCACTCAATAACTGTATATCTTTGTTGCTCTCATAGTCTTATAGAGACCGCCATAAGCTTATTAAAAGACAGTAATTGAAAATTCATGGTGGTGTCATCACAAAGAGTTACTATATATTTAATCATTTTGCTTGTTTAATCAGGTTTCATGAAGTGAGACAACTTCAATTCCAATTCCATTATTCTTATTGATATTGATTTTATCAATCGTTGAATTTAGATTCCATTTGTTGTCCTTAATATTGGTATTAATTGAGTAAAGTGTATATTATCTGTAGATGACAAGATTATAATGGCTTCGTCGAACATACTTACTCCTTATCAGACTTCCAAAAAAAAACTGCTCGGTTGATTATATTTTTAATAAGAAAGGCAAGATAGAATCGGATGAAAATATTCAGCTTTTAAGAGAGTTAATGTATTCCAAATTTTCTGAGACTTGAAAAGATATATCCCTTATCCATCTTGAGGACGAAAATTCTGATATTGGACTTTTTATTTGTATATAATTGAATCTGTTATTTGTTATCATTATGGTAAACCTGTCAAAATATATTTCTTTTAGCCCTGCTCTGTTATCGAATACCTTACCCGTGAAAATAAAGATCTAGTTAGCATGATGCTGTTTCATCTCATGAGTTTGATTTTCTAAGTATAGTTATTTTTATTATATATTGTTCATATCCTGTATACTGCATCTATTTTCATGACTAATATAACATGAAACAGATCAGGAGTTTTTAATCATTAATGCTTCATGGTAATTATTTTTTCTCAATACCGTAAAAACTAGCCACTTAATATCAAAATCTTCCGTACCTTCATAAACTTCATAGACCTTAGGGAAATTCGAAATAAGACTTGTTTCCACACTGAACTCTATTAGTGTTTGGATTTTCTTTTTTATGTCACATGCCAATTCACTGTCCTCTTATAATGGAGTTATGCAAAGAGTTCCATTCACAAAATGGTTAAATGATAAGTTAGGTATGGATTTCAAGCTTTCCAAATTCTAGTCTGGAGCCAGTGTACGTATCTGTCTAACTATCTATCAATCTATCTATATATCTATCTATCCGTCTACCTATCTCTTTATCTATATCTATCTATCCGTCTACCTATATCTTTATCTATATTTATCTATCTAGCTATATGAATATATATATATATATATATATATATATATATATATATATATATATATATATATATATATATATGTATGTATGTATGTGTGTGTGCGTACCTGTGGGC
>NW_027171957.1:17500-25000 GCF_036898095.1 Palaemon carinicauda
ATGATTCCCACTTGGCCATCTTGTATACTCTTCCAGCTGTTAGGTATTACCAGAGAGGCGAGGTGAATGTAAGTGACTTTATTCAACAAGATAACGAGCTTTTATACAAACAGTTGAGGGCAACATTACGCAAAACTCAAACAATGTGAAACATGCTATGGCAAGCTTAAACATGTTTTTGTATTATCAGTTGGGGATAAGGCAAGACATAAAAAAGAAATAGCATGGCAGTGTATAAGCGTGTATGAAACACATGCGGTATATGATTCCTATCCTAAATAAAACCTACGTATGAAAAAGGGCGCCCTGCCATACAGGCGAACTGTCTTTCAGGAGATTTGTAGCTTTTAGGGGATGAAGAGAGACACAGTCTTCTTTGCCACGAATCCTAGTTAAGAAAGATTTTGGTTTTGCAAAAGTTAATGAGGAGGAGGCCCATGTAAGGGGGACGTCAGCGGTGGCGCGAAGACATGCGTTGTGGTGTTTAAATCTTTCGGTATGTGTTGCTTCTCTGCGGACTTGCAAGTCTAGCGGGAGGGAGAAAATTTTCCCACAACTTATCGAAGACGCATGGACGACCTACTAGTCGCCAATAGCCATACACAATTTCAGCTGCCGAGACATCCATTGCGTACTCGGGAACAAGTAGTGGCAATGCTCTGTAAGCAACGAGGAATTTCTAATGGTATTTGGTGCTCCCAAACAATAGTGTGAGTGTCTCATACACGTGGGTGGGGATCTGAGATCCCTTGGCTGCTGCCAGGCGGACATCAGCAGGATTAGAATGACTACGTCGTGTCTTTGAGTGACATTGGTAGAAGCAAGGCCAATGGGTAGAAGCACGGTCTAGGTATATGTATCTCAACCGTGGGTAGAATGGAACGGCAAGCACCAGCGTCTAACAACAACTGCACACCATTACCATGTAGAATAAATAAAATAGATTAGTGATGGGGTCAGCCGCCGTCACAAGCTTGACCTACTTACGCGTATTTTGATTTTTCTTTATTTTTTTTTTTATTTTTTTTTGCGGGGGTGAGGGTTGGTGGTGGGGGATGGGTGGGGGTGGGGGATGGGTGGGGGTGGGGGGGGGGCAAACTGACAACGATCTGCACATTTCTTGGCAGCCGCCCCGAATCTGTAGTGGTGGTACATAACTGCGGCTGATGGGCGTTAGTAAGTGGCTGTAGGTGTCGTTGGTTGGGGTTTGAACAATTGTAATTAATTTCTTTTGCCCTTCTACAATCCAAACTTTTTTACCACGCGTTTAGTTAACTGTAAAATTATTATAAAAATATAACCATTTAAATTTCCTCCTCTCATAATTATATTACTTAGTCTCTCCAAATACTTTATTTTACAAGATTTGCTTTTCTTTGTAGGTGTGTTTTAATCTTCCTTCTACAGAAAGGTTTCTGGACAGTTCAACAGTTACCTTGATTCTTTTTTCAACTAAAATAATAATAATAATAATAATAATAATAATAATAATAATAATAATAATAATAATAATAATAATAATAATAATAATGTAAAGGAAATTTTTCTAAAAACTCCACATCTAATTCTGCTGTCTCGTATTTTCTTAGCCTCAACTCCCACTTCCTTATCTCGATCCAGGCTTCTCCACCATATCTGCTTGTTGTTATGTCTACAGTTGGGGTTTCTCTTGAAAATCATACATAAATAATAAATAGTACGATGTTTAGCAATATAATCCACGACATTTTTTGTCTAATCTTCATTTCCTTGAAGCTTTCGGGTACCAATCCTTAATCCACCATCAGCTTCATAACCTCACTATTACGGTCATTAGATTTCATTTTGCTGCAGGTTTTGATGTTGAATCCTATCAAAAGCTTATGTGTCTTATGCTTAAATATCAGGAGACACACTCAGATCTTCTGTCGCAAAACAACATGTGGGTAATATAGACGAACTCATGTACACCAACATCCTCCTCCATTTATCTTTCCTGCAAAAGAAGACAGAATTATGGGAACAGGTAAATTGGAATAACTATATGAAAAGTTCCAATCTTACAAAGCATAAAAGCTATGTCTACTGCATTGTGAGCTTTAACGAAGATAAATTTATTTCTCACACTCCTATAATGTCGAATAGATATTTTGCAAATATGAAAGCATTTCACTTACATTACCTTATCATGAAGTTATTGAATGAAACGATAAGGAGAGCAAGATGAGTGATAAAGTACTTGTTTCAAAGTATTTTAATAGTGCGTTTGATTCTCTAGCAGAAAGGGTTTGTTAAAATGGGCATTTCGTAGGTAACTTCGTTAATGCATCGTTTATTATTGAAGTTCAGCTTGATGTTTAGAAATAAACCACCCAGATTCAAGCTGAAAGACCGTCCTGCGCGTGTTAGATCAGCAGCACTTAATCTATATTAATTATAATCCAACTCGAGGTTGAATATTGAATGACGAGCAAAGAATAACTTCCCTTTAGTTCAATTTCGAGTGTACAGTAGTGGATGAGATATAAGCGCTGAACGTTTGCTGGATTTTTAATCGAAGTATATGATACATGAATCAATGCAATATTCCCCTCCTCTAATGGAAATCTCTTGCACTATCGCGTACTCAGTATTGAAAAGGCTAGATTTTATTGCTTTTGGAATACTCCAAATCATTCGTTATGCGCTGCAATTTTTATTTTTCCATATAATTCTATTTTATGAAATAGTAAGCGAAGAAAAATCCTACATTGAAGCTTCATATAACCTTCGTATAATCGTTAATGATTGTTAACACTTCTTCCATAATCTTTGAATTTTAAGATACGGCTTATGAATTACTCGGAATAAAAAACAAAAAACTTAACAATGAAAAGAATCATCTCGTTCCGACATAAGTGGGTTCATACATGGCAGCTTATCTTTCAATAAAGGCATTTATAAGCTTTTCTCAAAGCTTATAAGAATCTACGTAGTAAAATTCTAACAAAGGAAAATGTAAATCTTGTAACGTATGGAATATATTTTTCGATAATTTCGGTTCCTTCTTTCGTTTGTGACCAAATACCGATCCCAAACTATCACAACATAGACATCTTCTGATATTTCTGTTCAACTGAATTAAAATGCTTAGATATTTTGACATGCATTGTTCAGCTTGTTTTTTTTTTTTTTTTTTTTTTTTTTTTTTTTTTTTTTTTTTTTTTTTTTTTTGTTTTTTTTTTTCAATTCAACACACACAAAATTATTACTGGAAGTATACTCGTATTGTTTGAAAAATGCCATATAGATTATTTTGTTGTTTTCTTGAACAAACTTTATTTTCTGGACTTGTATTGATTTACATCGCCGTTGATGGATATGTATATGTGTTCGCTTTTAGAGATTTGTATATATATATATATATATATATATATATATATATATATATATATATATATATATATATATATATATATATATATATATATATATATACGTTGCGAGTCTTTAGGGCGAAGTCACTTTCGACGAAGTATTTTTCACCGAAGTCAATTAAACGGAGATCACTTTAAGCGATGCAATTAAGAGCGAATGTTAGATTCGGCGACTTCCTACTAAGTAACTTCAGCAACAGGTATTATGGAGAGAGTTTGAGACAAATATTAGTATCGAGAGTTTGAGAAAGGTTATTAAAAAATTATAAGTATTAACCAATGTCTTAAATAAAATAATTATAAATTCAACTTTATAATACTGTTCAAGTGCAAAAGTATACATAACCAAGGTATATCAATAGTTTTCCAATGATTATTATAAGAAAAAGGATCATTTACCACATAAAGAATTGTATTAGAAATTATGAGACGATTACTGTTTCCAACTCCACTATCATAAAAAATAAAAAATCATTACTAAAGTGAGGTGGTATGATTTTGGAATAACAATGTCCACTGCCGTCTGAGGGGGAGGGGGGTGACCTCCTTAGTTCCTGTGCTAATATTGCTCGATGCAACTTTATCTGGAATCACAAACCACTGCATCCTGAACTCTGCATCGTGGTGGAGCGCGTATTTTTTTAGCGGCCATCAGAAATTAATTTTTAATATTTTTACGTCAACTTTCACTGAATCATAATTATGCGAATGCTCAGCTATTCCGTACAATTATAGTCATTTCTGTAATCGAAAGTTGTCTTTAACCATTCTTTCCAGTTATAAGCATCCCATTGCCATATAATAGTGCTGAGAGTTTGCTTTGCCCTTTCTTTATATAAATGAAATATAGATTACTTTGTCTCGTCCACGCTTTGTTAATACAATGATTTCCCTGATGGTAAATGAAAAAGTACTTACTACCAAATAAAAACCGACGAATCACATGTCATTACTTTAGGAAAAACTGTAGTCTACTGATTTCAAAATGCTATCAAATGCTAGTTTCCCGCTAAATAGTATGATTGTCTCATCACTTTTCGAGTCATTTATACTGTCATCGCTTAAACTGCTCATCGCTCAAACAGATCGGCTAAAAACAACCATCGCTAAAAGAGTATCGCTCAACACTACTTCACTCAAATGATTGGCCTTGACTCAAACGGACTTCATCGAACCGGTATAGAACCATATTTATATAAATATAATGTGTGTGGATAAGTTTATGTATGTGTGTAAGTTTGTATGTGTAGAGATGTAGGTAAGTATGTAGAAAACATAATTTTAATAAATACCAGTTCTTATATAACATTATATTATATAACATTTAATTAGTTATGACTAACGTCTCAAAACAAAGACTATCGGCCTCATCAAGTAGAATTATTTAAGATACAAAAATATAAAGAACAAATGTGACAAGGAAAAACTTATGTGCAAGAATAATAGAAAAAATAGTTGTTAAATATATAATTTCTTACAGATTTAAAAAAAAAAACCTAAGTTTTTTACGCACAAAGCCTCTCAGTTCCCTCGATGCATGCTTAAATGGATGAGGTTTTGCATATAAATGTGTATGTATTTTAATAATCATCCATGTAACTGCATTACAGAGAGTATTTAACAGGTTTTCTTGTTTACAATGCACCTTTCTGGAAAATATGTGAAACTCTCTCTCCCTCTCTCTCTCTCGCTCTCTCTCTCTCTCTCTCTCTCTCTCTCTCTCTCTCTCTCTCTCTCTCTCTCTCTCTCTCTCTCTCTCTCTCTCTCCATTCTGACAGGTAAGTGAAGCATTTATGATTCTCGTAGCTTCAAAATTGTGAAATCTTTGCTTCTAGCATTGGAGCCGTTTTCCTAGTAAATTAATTAAGCAAAAAAATCACTAACAGTGATTATGAAATTTTTTTAAGGATGCTGCAAAAAAGATTCTTTTTTTCATGTCGATAGAAGCTTACAAAATAAATATTTTACAACAAAGTGTTTATTTACTATGAAACTACGTACATTCCACAAACTGTGTATTTATTCCTTTCATAATAAACGCATTAATAAGAGGTCCAGTTACGGACGAAACTGTATAGCATTTCTACATATACACATAGTCTTTTAATTTTCCTTATGTGGATTACTTTAAATCAAGTTATTTTCTTGTTAAGGAAGATTACATCTGAGTAGATACAACATAACGAAGTGAAAGGGTTTGCGCATCGCTATGATTAGTAATGCTATTATAGGCAGAACCACCCATACAAGGTTACTTTGCTGTGAGAGATCACACCAAAATCTTCCAAGATAACTAATCAAAAGTGGCCAGCGTGGTGATGAAAACTGGCTAAACCCAAACATAAAAATATAACCCCGTATCAGCCGCCAGTCCCCAGCGGCCGTGGAACAGATGCCCATGGTGCCTGGCAGTTACCTCTCAATGCATGGGATGCTAAAAATCTCTAGGCTAGAGGAGGCCACCATTAGAACCTGAACCTTGCAACATACAACGTCAGAACCTTGGCTAGGGGAGAAGACCTTGCTGTGTTACTGGAAGAGCAGAAATACATAAATTAGGATATAATAGGATTCAGTGAAATTAGAAGAACTAGGAAGTCTCATATAAAGTTAAGGGAGAGTCATACATTTTGCTTCAGAGGACATGACAGAAACAACGAAAATAAAGTGAGTTTTGTTATTAATAAAGTCTTACAGGTAACAAAGAAGAATTTTACCGCATTTATGACAGAACTGAAGGATTAATTATCAAACTAAATAAGAAGTATAAACTAAAGATCATTCACACGTATGCACCAGCAACATCCCATACAGAGGAAGAAATGAAACTTTTTATGAAGATCTGGAGATGTATATGAAAAAACATAAGACTCAATTTACATTTGTTTTCGACGATTTCAATGCTAAAGTAGGTCATAAGAAGGTATGACAATAAGCAGTACATGAATTTGGAATAGGCACAAGAAAGAAATCATTTTGATACCATGAACACCTTATTTTTATAAAAAGGAATCGACATTAAGAAGACCAAATGGAGAAGGGCAAAATTGAATAGATTTTAAGTGATAAAATTGATTTGCGAAAGAAAAGGAATAATCCTGTAATTAGAGGAAAATTGGATGAGATTAGTTAAGCAATACAAAATAGGTAATTCCAGCTAAATGATGAGATGGAAACAAGTGAAGATGAAATTAACATTAATTTAATAAGATTTGTATTGGAATCAGCACAAGAGATACGTAGAAAGGTTCCTACAAAATATCAAGGAAAACTATCAGAAAAGTGATTCCATCAGTGGCTCGAATAAAAAAGCAAGGTTACGAAAGGCAGCTCTTGTTCATAAGAACCTTTATTCAAAGATTGCTTTCCAAGTTTCTCAGAAAATATGACCATATCATAAATCTCTGAGACCACTCGTAACATCAATTTTTGTCCTATTTTGAGAACCACAAAACGAAGCAATATGGCAGCACCGTGATTCGTTAACTGACGGATTATAAAAATATAGTATTTCTATGTGCACTATTTCAAAGTGCAGAGCTATTGTGTGTCCATAGCATCTGCTATATAGAATATTAAGAAGAAGAGCAGATAATTGAATTCGGGCTTGGATCATCTCTATTCTATAATGACGTCATAAATAATGACTAAACCAGCAATATTTTTCATCCATTTTTGGTGTGTTATAATATAATCACCAACAACATAAACGAACTGAAAATGGTAAATATGGAACTTACCACTAAAATGAAAGACCGTACATCAACAAATACACAACAAAAACAGTGATTACAAAAGCCCTTGAAAAGTTGTTGTCAAAATGTCATAAACAGTTCATGTCAATATAACCATGATACGAGTTAATCTCGTTTTTCTGTGTAAAACCCTTCGATAAGGTATTTTGTATTCATTTAGATACCTTTTTTTTCATAATTTATCTCATCATCCTTTTTTTAGTACTTTTAGTATTTTCTAGTATTTTATCAGCTTTTGGAAGCATTGGGATTCTGTATTATATCATGATGAAACGTTATTTTTTTTCTTCTTCTTCTTGTTGTGTGTAAACCAAAGATAAATATTAAATATATTACGATCTTTCCATTAC